>NW_027114571.1:197111-197908 GCF_000696795.3 Halyomorpha halys
TACAACTAATTTATTAAATAAGGGAAGAAAAAATAAATAAAATGTTTTTCAATAATCGATAATAATTAAAAATATCGTTCAAGATTGATTTAGTTTCAGTATAGATAAAAAAAGGATAAGAACTAGACCAGAGGTACCAATAAAGTTAAAAATAATATATTCAACCCAAACTCAAAAAGTATAATATCTATATCTATATTCATATAATTTATTTTATGCCATATTTCCTATTAGAAAATGTTGTCTATTCAAGAAATTTAAAAATGTTTGTTCTGTGAACGTCTCCCTCCTCTCCCTACCAATGACATAAGAGGGCTCCTCCCAAGATTTTGATTCAGGCCTTACTACTTCTTGCTAAGCTACTGGTTCAAGTATTACTAAATTTATTATATCTGATGAGTTATTGTCTAGTTAGAAAGCTACCAAACCATTACCTCCGAGGCACTCTTATTTAAAAGAGAGTGAAAAAATAACTATATGGTTAAACTAACTGATTTCAAAGGCTATGTTTATATATTTTCTGTTGCAATATCTCGTCTCTTTAATAATTTTAAATATTATCTCATTTTGTTTTTCCTTATACTTTAGGTAATTACATTGTTGTTAGTCATTATATTAATATTACTTATTGAATTTTAAAAAAGGGGAGAAAGCATGTAGTAACATGTACCAAGCATATATATATGGTATAGTTGAAGGAACAAAATAAACAAGTTGCTCTTATTAATTACAAGTTGTTAATGAAAATAGAAAATTGATATTTTACCGACTATGGCAGTACATTTACTAAAATAACT
>NW_027114571.1:202518-203872 GCF_000696795.3 Halyomorpha halys
TATATATATATATATATATATATGTATGTATGTATGTATATACACATTCAGTTATTTTTGTGATTCTATTTACCTAATCACTTTGAGCAATAAATTTATAGATTTAAGTTCAAGACATCACTTGGTCACACTTATTTAAGATGACATACCTAAATACTTTACCAACGATTCCATCCATCCATTCTTCTGTTTGTGAATGATAGTAGCCAAATAGATGTCCAATAGCAACAGCCTTAGGATTAACTACTTGAATTTTTGTTGTACACTGATTTACTTTTATGTTTTCTTTATAATCAAGTGCTTCAGAAAGTACCTAGATATAACATATTCATTAGTTTTAATTTAACTATTAGTTTTGATTAAATAATCAACGTAATCATCTTTTAAAATTTGGTGCAAGTTGAGATATAAAATAAGCTCTCTTTTTCTCCCTTTCCTATACTCATTTATAATTAAGAAAAAAGATAAATTGAATAAGTAACTTAACCAATGTTGCAAAAAAAACTAAGAAACAATGTGTGAATGATACTTTTTCACAAATCAGTCCAACGGAATAAAGATAAAAGGAAACAAAATAAACAAGCTGCCCTTTATTTATTTTAAGTTGTTAATGAAAATATAAAATTGATATTTTACCAACTTTGGCAATTCATGTACTAAAATAACTGTAATTCACAAGTAATAATCCAAAATCCTCTCCACAAAGGAAGCAGGAAGTAAAAAATTGGGTATTAGAACAAATCAACTGCTTATATTGGTTTCTAAACAAAATTATTTACAGAAAAATTAAAAATTCCACACATTGTTTAATGGAAGTGTCCTTTGGTTTTTGCAACCTTGTATAATCTTGAAATTCAAATAAAGCAAAGGCAGAAAACAGTAGTATAAAATTAGAAGCTAGGACACAAGTCTAATATACTTAGCTGTAGGATCACCAAAACAAAATTTGGCAAGCCCCTCCCTGTGCACTTCCATTATTAGTGTATTACTTCTAATTAAATATAAATTTAAAATAAATATAATATAAACAAATAAACATAACAACTATTTATTTATTTTTCAAAATTTTATATATAAATTTCTGTAATAATAACATTATTATTCTACCTGTATCACTGTACTCTTTCCTCCAAAAGTGCTACCAATAATCATTACACTATGACGAGCTGTCATTACTTCATAAGTATAAATGATCTTTTCAATAAATGAATTCATAGGCTGCAGATTTTTCTCTTCACAAACCTGTATATTCAGTACTATAAATTAGTAAATTAAATATATTTTTCTTTATTTACTCATAAATAATGGTAATTATATTAAGAAAAAATTCAAATGTTTATGTATGAAAATATTA
>NW_027114571.1:203972-213573 GCF_000696795.3 Halyomorpha halys
TATATATATATATGTATATGTATATATATACAACCTCAACTTCCACTTCATCTTTGTCATTGTATGACAAGGACTCATTCCAAACAATTACTGTTACTTTAGTCACAACTCAAACTCAAGAGACTCTATAATGTTCTAGAGCACAATATACTATTGTGCAAAGATTGTAATCTACGAACTACCATAGATATTTTCATGTTATAAAATATTCTCAAAATAGTTTTTAAATGATTCAAGATTTAATTAGATCAAACAAATGATGGCTCCATGCACTTTCTATCCAAAATTTTCAAAGTTCACAACCAAAATACAACTAAATATTCAATACTAAGACCCTATACATACTCACACATATCCCTGGAAAAACAATTTTTCCAAAAGGTGTTTCAGATAAAAGTAATACTGAAAAATCGCTTGAAAATTGTAACCACAATCTAAATATCTTAAAACAATGAAAATAATTTTTATATTAATTTTTGCAGCAAGTAATATAAGTCAGTTAGTTTTAGAGAATTTTATAAATCATTATCTTTATGTATTTTAAATATAGCTTTTATGTATCATCAGAAATTAAAAGTTTGGGGAGAGAATCTTATAGATAGCTCTATATAAGCACAGACAAAGTAAAGGTTTCAAAAAAGATATTAAAGAAATAGATTAAATAGTTTGTTAATATATTGGTAGAAATGAGTTAATTAAACCTGATTTAATATTGAAAATATAATAAAATCAGTAAGTAATTAAAACATTATAATAAAAACACTTTACAGCTAAATTACCGATTCCTTCAAGAATAATTGTATACAATCAAATCTGAGTTACCTTTAAAATATTTTCATAAAGATCAGATGAATTCGAAGGAATATCTGTACTTGGAAAAATATCTTTCAAAATTTCCTTAAACAAACGTGCATCTTGAATGATAAGTTTTGGAAGAGTGTTAATGTACAGTGAATTCATAATGATTCGTTCCTCAGATTCATCAGGATTTCTCAATTTTAAATTTGAAGCTAATTCCAATACTGCTTTTAAAGACCTCATCCCTATAAAAATGTTAAGTATTCAATAAGTAATACTTCTGCACATTAATAATTGATGAAATGACTCAAAAATATTTTTTTAAATTTTTTATATTAATAATGATAAAGACTATAAATTACTTAGGTTGAAGGTTTAATCAATAAGAATATATCATTCTATAATTATCAATTTATGTTGGTGATTAAAATCACTTTCAAGGGTGAAGAAGTCTAAACTTAATTTTAGGTTAAGGTAAATTACTTCTAATATAGTTCATAATGACCTCTGTAATAACTCAAAGCATGATGACATAAACAATGCAACCATCTAAGAATATTTGGTTTAGTTGGACTTCATAAAAAGGTTAATGCCCTAAGATAGGCCATTAACATCAATTGTAGATGGTAGAAATGGATATTAAATAATACATCAATTTTTTTCAAAAATAGTTTAATAAATGTATACAAATAGGGAAAAACTGACATTCGAAATGTAATAGAAGCTATAAAATACTTGGGAAATTCAAAATTGGAGAAGATGGATATTATGATAATAGTACAAGAGCTGGGAAGAAAACAAGACAGTTATTACACTGCAATTTTTTATCTCTATGTATAATTACTAGTAAAAATTTATGGGTCTGCCAAATATAGGTAGGGGGAATAAAAAATAGCCACTGTTTCAAAACCTTAAAAAACATTAATTTTTCATTTGGAGCTCTTTATCTTAAAAACTACCAACAACACAAAAAAACCTCTAAAGAGAATATTATTTAAAGGAGAGTAAATTTGCTGAAATATTAGACCTAATAGAGCTATTTCTGTCCAATAGTTCTTGAGATATAGCTTTTTAAAAAGTAACCTTTCTTAAAAATGTACTGAAAGATTAGTAGTTAGTTAATTTATTTAGAAAAATTTATATCTCAAAAACCATTCGACGTACAGATGTCTATTAGCGCTCAAATTAAAGCTAGTTTAATGTACTATAAAGTAGTTTATGTCCTTTACTTTTGTGGGAATAATAGTTTTCATGATATTTGCTAAAATAAATTGATCAATAGTTGTTCAGACGATAAGTTTGATTTTTGAAAATCTTTATTTCAGAAACCATAAGACGTACAGGTGTCTGTCAGTGTTCAATTTAAAGCTAGTTAAATTTACTATAAAATAGCTTATAACATTCATCTTTGTAGGAGTAGCGGTTTTTATGATATTTGACAAAACAAATTCACAAAATGTTGTTAAAGTAAATTTAACTTACTATAAAGTATTTTATGGCACTTATCTTTGTAGGGGTAGTAGTTGTTACAATATTAGCTCATGAATATAAATTTGGCACATGTAAATTTGTTTGAACAACTATAAATCAATTTATTTTAGCAAATATGAAAATTAATATTCCAACAAAGATAAACTTCATAAACTATAGCCTATTAAACTAGCTTTAATATAAGTGGTAATAGACATCTGCATGTCGAATGGTTTTGTGAGCTATAGATTTTTCAAAATAAATTCACTAACTACTGATCTTTCAGTATGTTCCATATAACATTTTTATGAAATCTTGCTTTTTAAAAAGCTATATCCCGAGAACTATTGAATGTAAATAGCTCTATCAGGGCTTACATTTTAGAAAATTTACTCTACTTTAAATGATGCTCTCTTAGATTTTCTATTGTTGTTAGTAGTTGTAAAGGTATAGAGCTCATAATAAAAAATTAATTATTTTTAATGTTTTGAAACAGCCGCCATTTTTTATTCCCCCTAAGTATACATGGCAGACTCATAAATTTTGAACAGTAATTATACATAGTTTTCATTAAAGTAATCAACAATTGGGGTGAAATAACTGCCTTTTTTCTCCTCTTGGGCTCTTGTACTATAAGTTATGATGGTGTTTCACTGTTTACTAATATTCCTCTTAAATTAGTTTATAAAATCATAAATGATAAATGTCGAGAAATCAAGTTATGAAGCATTCAAAATTATTTTCAGAGGGAATCAAAATTTATTATGAAAAAGATCTCTTTAAGTATAATGGGGAACTGTTTGGGTAACTATTTGGTGTATCAATGGTTGGTATGTTATCAGTATTTATCAGGATTAGTTTTAAACAATTTGATAAATAAATGCACTAACTAAGTCAAGAGTAAAAGTGAAGATCATGTTAAAATATATAGATGATATATTTTGCTTTATGAAAAATAATGAAATAAATAAATTACAAGAAGCATCAAATAGTCACCACAAAAGGTTAAAGTTCACAATGAAATCAGAGTGAGAAGGTAAATGGAGATTTTTAGACATATTGATGAATTAGTAAGGTAATAGAATAATCAAGAAAGAAATTAACAGTATTGTTATTTTACTATTCCTATCACTCTTTGCAATAAGATTTGTGTTACTACTCTCGTCACCTGTTTCATATGAAATATGATATTATAAATAATTAAATACATGAGGTGACATAAATTTAAGATTCTCTTTGATTAAATGTATTAGAACGTAAAGTTTTAAAAATATTCCAGTAAGACTATTATCCTAAAAAGTTTATTCATAAAATTTAGGAACTAAAAGAAATCTAAAGATAGATCAGAGAAGATAACATAGCATAGATAGTTTCTTTAAACCCAATTAGATAATAAAATAAAATACAGTTACAAAGATTTATTAATTTGATTACATGTTATGTTATGTAAATGATCAATGAAAATATACAGAGATCATTTAATGAATATGTTATTGAGGAGTGATCCTTATCTTATAGATCTAGCAATAAAATTAAAAATCATAATAGTAATATAAAGGACAAAATAGAAACAAAATTCTAACAATAAATTTTTTTTTGTTTATTCATGATTTTATCATGATAAAAAAATCATTTAAAATTATGACATAAAAACACGGATGAGAATGCAGTTATTTACCATAATCATAGTGAGTTTGAGAAGATAACTGTTCAGCACATAGTTGAAAAACAGCAACTAACTTAGCAGAAAGTGTCTTAAAATGAGCAAATCCACTTGAATATAAAATTGTTTGTACTATCAGATGAAAATCAGGAAACATCATGGCTACTGATCTGAAAAGAACCTGAAAAATATGTAATAATTGAATAAATTATAAAAACAAGGAATGTTTTTATTTAACCAGTTTCCTTTTGATCAACTTTTTAATACAAGACTCATTAGTATGAGCTTTAATGGAATTTAGAAACAACCATTAGATATTGATTTTATTTAATTTTAGTAAAATTTCCAGCAGAGTTTGAAAAATAATAATGAAGAACCTATTTAACAACTAAAAGTGTTGGTCACCATGGTTCATTGATTGGTGTTTCTGACCAAATCATAAAAGTATATTCATATCACCAATACTCCTGAGGTTTTTTACAAAGGGGAGATGTCTGATACTAACTAAGTAACTACTTAAGTATAGAATTGCTCTAATCAATAACACTTTGACTAAAAATGTGAGGAGTTATATAGTGCTAACTGTTTTGCACCTTTACATGTCAGCTACCAACATGATGGGATTAGGTAACTTAAGGTAATTATTTCAATCCTATTAAAGATAAAATACTTATAAATTAGTCCTGGAATAAATCGTGAAGGGTAAATGAAGTAGGAATCAATAGATATCTGATTCTGAGATCTTACTTTTAATAGGCATGATGATACTGTTTCCAACTACTTGATATACAGTACATCAAGACACATTGGTATACTGTATATCAATATATAGTATATCAAGACTCATATGTAACCGCTGAATAAGAGGTCATAATACTCACTATTTTAGGCCTTATTAAACATTGTCTCAGGAAGCATTTCTCAAACCATAGATCACACCTAAACTAACCCCACTAATTTACTGCGTAGAAAAAAATTAGTGTATCAAGCAAGTATTAAACTTGAGTTTCTTCAGGATAGGAAACCAGTACTCTACATGACAGATTATGTTTCTTACAAATAAAAGCAATATGTTGACAAAATTAGTAAAATAAAATTTCCAAGAAGTATTACTACTAATAATAAAGTCTATTGGGAAATACTTATCTCTTTTATGTTTTATTATTATAAACAGGAAATTCTTCAATATGATCAAATTAAAAAAAAATCATTACTTAGCTACTTTCAACCATTGAATTCTTTAATTAATTACTAACAATCATCTATTATCTGTAAATAATGTATTGATTTAAATTTACACATTCATTCGAAATTCACAATTGTAATAATATTTATTATTTCATTGCATGATTGTTATTGTTGTTTATTCTTTTAATCTAATGCAAAACAAAAAAAAAAGTCATTATTTCAGCTAACCTGTTCATGTATATATTATAGCTTATAAATTGCCTTTACTACCAACAGCTTTAGTTTCATATATTTATTTTTTTTATTAAGACGTATTGTATAAGCATAATAAGAAGCCCATTTCGAGAAACCTAGTTTTAACTTTTTTAAGAATTAATTACTTTTCAAGATAATTATTCCATTAATTAACCATAAAATATAACATACTGATCTTGAGATTTGGTGATTTTTGAACTTTACTGCTTATTCTATGAATATCACTTGAATTAAGATCCTTATTAATACATATCACTCAGAATGTTTAATTATTGTTTGAAAAACATATATGATATATACAATTTGATAATTATTAAGATTTTATATTTACCTTCAAATTACTTGGCAAGGAAACTCTTCCATTTGAACTAGGATCAATTGTAATACATATATAACATGTAGGGTTAAGTATTAATGTTGATCCTGCAAAAGTAAATACTGCTAAATTGTTCCTTTTAGCCTGTATTATGCATAATATTTGTTGACCAACAATTGATAATAACTCTATATTACTGTGATCTAATTGATGAAAACATGCCCAAGACCCTGAAGAAGCTAGACCTTTCAGGAACTGGACAAATTTATGGAAATATAAATAATATTTAAAAAATAAATATAGAAGCTTTAAGTATATTTATTTTTTATTAAAATAAAATTACATTTATTAAGTTATAATACTAAAAAAAAAATGACCTGCTCTTTAAGAAACAACTATAAATTATATTTATTGTCACCTTAGTCATATCTAGTACACTAAGGCGTAATGAACAGTTGAAAATTCGGCACTGGATTCCTATCGCTTGAGCAAGATCCTTTATTGTTTCAGTTTTTCCAGTTCCTGATGGACCTTCAGGTGCTCCTCCATACTGAAGATGAAAAGCATTGATCAAGATGTTATAGCACCTTTCTGTTAAAGCAGTTATGACCAGACGTTGAGGGCTACCCAAATATTCATACCCATATTTAATTATTGCATTTAAGGTTTTAACTTTAATGTCATCTTCCCAATAATAACTAAAAATTAAAGTAAAATATTGACATATAATGCCTCTTTCAAAGTTTAAACTATTTCTGAATAAATAAAATCATAAAAATTGCTTACCGCATCTGCGAAATCCATAAAAAATCCAACTCCATACAGATATTATTTGTCCATAGATTATGACACACATCTCTACAATGAACTAAAATTGTTATAAATGAGGCCAATGCTCTTCTTTTACATGATGTTAAGTTTTCTTGGAGGAGGTACATGCCATCTTGAATCTGGTCCTGAAAAAGAAAGTTTACGCAAGTCATGAATTGTGATTATTATTATTATTATGTAATAATTTTTTTTTATGACAGTCAACTACTGATTATCTCCATATTGTTTATCCATGATGCATCTTATCCTACAGAGACATAAATCTAAACAAATTTTTTATAAATTAAAAAAATAGAGAATAGAAACTGTTTTAAACCTGTAAAAGTTTTTTTACTGGTTCTAAAACCTTTTCTATTTTTTACATCACACAGGTAGTGAATTAAAACTTCCTTCTTTAGTTCCTCACTAAGTTTTACATTTAATTCTGGACGTTTTGGGGTTTATTTCCTCACCTTCAACATCATAATACAATTTACTCTTATTTTATTACTATGTACTTTTATGAATATCTGTAGTCAATTTATTAAAATTATGTTCATATATTATATTTATATACATCTGTGGGGAGGAGTTACATCTTTATCTCTATCCTGCTTCCTGAATCGGAACCACTGAGTAGGTTTATTCTTAGTTTTTTTACGAATCTCAATTATCTGCTGCAATCACACCACTCAATTCCCATGATAATCAATAATTGACTGTAGTTATATTTAATTTGTATTCAATGATATTTCAATGAATAATTTATTTACAGCAAACGTAAACAATAATTATACTGATTTTGCTATTAAATGATTGAATGAATTCCATTAAATTTATGAAAAATATTTCTATAACACAATCTATAGGTTACATTATAAATAAGAAATTACTCTTATTTTGTTAGTATAATCTTGCAGCATTTTCAGATTCTTGGAGTAAAAACAATTATGAATATTTTGTGTCCAATAATAGAGAAAAACACAAATAATTATTTGCCCTGGCCATGATTTCAACCAATATTGTAATGATTCATTTCTATAGCCAACTGTACTTCTTGAAATAGCATCGCGTACTGACACTACCATCTGATCTTCGACCTTTAACATTTATATTACAATTATTAATGTTACAGAACAAAACATCAAATGAAAGATAAAGTCTTTAGATATTTGAAAATTTCAGTTTTTTTAAATATCTTTTTTTTTTTAATACTGCTAATGATTCCAACAAAAAAAATGTAAGATTCAAAATAAGGAATATATTTCACTAATTCCTAACATACAAGTAACAATAAATAAAATATAGTTATAATAAAACATACCTTGATCAGGGAATAAATTACAACCTCAAAAATATAAATAATTATGAATCACCTGGACAAACCATTTCTCAACTGTATCCTCATTCGCAGAAGTACTAACTTTAGATACAAATATGATTTCTTCTTCTTCATAGCTGTATATTGCATTTATATTTAAGAGACTATCAAACCCCAACTTGGATATACCAGAAAAGCACTTCTCTAAGTAGCTTTGCATCATTCTAGGATCTTTTGTTTTTGAAAACAACATTAGCATATCTCTGTCAGAGAGGAAGAAAAACCTAGAAAGGAACATTCTAGAGAAAATATTTTTTTTAAAACAATGCTTTATATGAAGGAAGTTAGATATTTCAATTTTAGACATCTAATGACAAGGCTAGTGACAAAGCTCTAAACATTTAAATGGCACTATCGCTCAATCATTATAAAGTGAGAATTTTCTTCATTTAGGCATTGTTATAAACAGTAATAAACTTACAGTAACTTCTCATGTATTCATTTCTATCTTTTAAAATAGGTGAATAAATGGGACTGATATGTATGATCAATTAGAGATTATTAATGGTTGTAAAAAGTTATAAAACTTCATGAGAAAACAGAGCGTACTGGAATGTTTTTTTTTATGTTTTTACTCAGTTTTTTGATGAATTTAATAAATAAATAAGTAAATAAATGAAGAATTTTATAGGCTAAGTCTTAGAGTAGAATAAGAGAAAGACAATTACAAAATAAATCTGGAATTACAGTGGGATAGTGGAAATATATTAGTGTGTGGGGCTAAGTTAAAATAGGTCTGATATTCAAATATATCCCAATTTATGGTCCACAGAGATCATTATAACCACATAATACTCTCTTCAGGGCAGTAATAACAAGAATACACTAGGCAGACTGCATTGTGAATGAATTGGGAGAAGGAACTAGATAGCATTACTTGAAGACAAAACACAATCGAAGTTGTTGCTAAAGGAAGCCAAGATCTCATCTGGGGTTTTATTACTACTAGAAAATGATGATATGGTAGTAGTTATTATTTATACAATAAAGTATTTCTTATTATAACATGAACATAATACATTTTTGATTAGTTGCATAATGTTAATGTGATGTATTAGATTTACATTGAATAAATGTTTTGACTCAGGGTTTATTCCAAAGGTTTGTTTTTATAGAGGAGATAATAAATATTTTAATCAAAGAGACTCTTGTAATTAACTATTTTTAGTTTAATGGTTTGTAATTCATTTAGACTTTTAATATATATTGTGTTGTAAAATAAAGTTTGATTTGGATTTTATTAATGTATTTTTAGGTAATTGAAATTATAAATGAAGTTCTAATATTTATGAAAACTTCTGAGTAAGCAATTATTTCCAGCATAGATATAAAAGTGCAAAATTTTTAATAATGATTAATACATATATTCATAAACATAAATTCTTCAAAAAGTGCAATAAGGAGATAGAATTATTTGTCAACCAATTATTAACAAAATAATAGAAATTAAATAATAAATTATATTTACCTAGAGAAGAATAGCCGTTTCTTATCTACATAGCTCCTGACACTTGCACTTATCTCTTCTATTTTTAACAGACAATATTTTAAGTCTGGTAAAACATCTGGGTTGTTTGAAATTGAAAGTACCAATGAGTTATCTTTTACTAGTTGTAGCAGTGATCTGTACTTGTAATCAACTTCCTAACAAATATTCTTAATTACTTCATCAATACTTGATTACAATATTTACTATATAAATATGTGAGTGTATATATAT
>NW_027114571.1:217197-225849 GCF_000696795.3 Halyomorpha halys
AAGATGGTCTGTGCAACCTGAGTCCAAAATAAAAGTGATTTCCTTCTCAAGTTCACTTTTTCTGGTAAAAGCACAACATTCATCATTATTTATAGCTACGAAGGTTACCTCTTCACATGTAAAACCTTTCGATTTCGATTCTCTCGATTTATTTTCCCGTCGATAACCTCCTCTCGATAGCGGTTTGTGATCGCGCTTTTTAGGGCAATTCGCTAACAAATGTCCAGATTCACCACATCCGTAGCACTTCCTGAACCTGTTTAATCCTGTCCTTGCATTAAAAGAAATGTCATCTTCGTGGTTTTCCGACTGCATGTCATTCTTCAGTTCGGCGTCCAACAATCTAAATTTCACGAAGTCAAGGGTTAGGTCGGTGTCTATTGCCTCCAAAACCGTTACAACTTTTTCATATTTCTCTGGTATGGTGAGCAACAAGTGGCAAACGAGGTCGTCCTCTTCCAACTTGGATCCCATCGCTTCCAGATCTCGCACCAATGAGTCAAACTTGTTGAAGTGTTCTTGAAGCGGTGTAGTACACTTTAATGATAAAAGTCTCTTCCCTACGAGGAGTTTTGAAATGGTGCTCTTCCTTTCGAAAACTTTACTCAAGCGAGATAGCATCTCTCGTCCAGTTTTAGCATCTCGAACATAGTCAATATGGCGATCCGTGACGGAGTTAACCACCAAGTTCTTCGCTTTCTTTTCCGCTTCTTTATCTGCTGTTGTTTTTGCTTCCCATTCTTCTTTCATAGTGTGCTCAACTCCCTTTTCTTCTAAAAGGCACATAACTCTAAATTTCCAGTTTTTATAGTTTGAGTCGTCTAACTGAGGGTACACGGTTGATGACGCCATCTTAGCCTCTCAAGGATACCGGTAAAACCGACTCGGAGCGAACACTACACGATTCCCGAATACTTTCACGGATTTACACAGCCTGGGCCCATAACCTATTGGGGTGATATAATAAAAAGAGTTCAATGGGTTGAACACATATATTATTAGATAAATAGAACAATCGACATGACCGAAGGATGTGCCAGGCGCTAACTAACCGATAACCTATAACGGATAACCTATAACTTTTTGCTTGTTATATGCTGATATGTATCAGTCCATTGAACATTTAATGAGGTTATTGTGGAGTTGAGATATTTGAAACTGTCTGCTTTGGGAAATAATTTGCCATTTACGTAGGCCATGTTGTTAGGGTGGATTTTTCGGATTACAGTCATGTACTTTGTTTTATCTTCATTTACTTGCAAGTCAATTTTTTCTGCACCTCTTTGCAAGCCTTTCTCATCTTGGTTACTTCCAATGACTGCACTGCCTTCCTGTATATTTATCAGGACAATGGAAACGTGATTAAAATTTTACTAAGATTTCTGTTGATGATTAATCAATTGATTGAATGTTAAAAAGATAATTAAAGTATCATAATAACACATAACATGAATAATTTGTGTTAATAATAAATTACCATAAGCTTACTGAAAATATACTTCCTTCTGTTGGCATATGTTGATTAATATCCCCTGCTGAAAAAATTGGCAAAAAGTACAGCCAATATCTCTGTAAACTGCACCACTCCTCAACAATAACATTTATGTTGTTAAGCTGATCATACCACTTCTTTAGTTCATCTAAAATGATTTTTTTTAAAAATCCATTTAAAGTTTAAAAACCCAGTTTAATTTTTTGTTTCATATTTTACAACTGCACTTACTTTCAATGGGTTTGACATATGCTGAGCTTCTCAAGCCTAAAGTTTTGACAAGATGATCATCAACAACTGATTGAATGTGATCTACTGAACCTATTATAACTTGTGAAGTTCTGAAAAAACAAAAACAGAGATAGTATAATTTAATTGTTTATGTAACACAGATTCACACATTCATTATGCACACTCTCACACACATACACACGCACATGCACACACACAAATATACCTTTAAATGGTTTTTAATATATTTTGAATTTAGGCCAATAAAACCTGTGGTAACCTATGCCAGTGAAACCTAGATTATGAACAAAAAGACTAGTAAACTACTGGACTAATTTGAGAGAAGGATATTAAGGAACTGGGACCAATATATGAAGATTGAATATAGTGGTTTAGGAAAACTAGGGATCTGTATAATAAATGCAAAGACCTGAATGTCATGGCCAATACCAGAATCCAGGGACTGAAATTATTATGCCACCTTATGAGAATGGGAAGCAGTAAAATGCCAAAAATACTTTACAAGGGCACAGAGAAGTAGAGAAAGACTTAAGGACTGCTGGAGAGATAGTGTACACCAAGATATATATCAGTTTAAATTAAAAATAATGCACATAAGGGAGGAATAAGTTGAAAAAGCCAGGAGCTAAGAAAATAATATATTATGAATCATGTAATTGAGAACAATGTTTTTAGTAATAATATGCTATTCTAAGTAGGTGATATTAAGGGACCAATAAATACAAGAGGTTATTATTGCTCATAAATAATAGTTTTTTGTAAGGAAGACAAAATTCTGTGAGGATTGATTTAGGTATAACCTGTGAATATTAGCAAAATAAAAATTCCAAATTAATAAAGCTTCAAGTAGCTATTTGTATAGGGAAGCCAAGGTGATTTAATCATCATTTTAGAAATATAATGAATTATGGGTCGAGAAAAGAACTGGGAGTGGGAAGAAGATCCAAGAATAACGATTGGTTAAGAACCAATACTTCCTTATCAGGTACTGCTTGTTAAACCTTTCAAGGATTGTTGTGGTACAGGTTTTTTTAAAGATAATGAATGAAACAATATCATTAGTTATAAAGACAAAAGAATCACTCACTAGGTTATATAATATTATTCAATAGGTACGTAATTTGATCATGACAACTTATTATAAAAAAAGTAAACTTTAAAAAAATAATTATTAAATTCACTCACATTGTTGATTCATCCAACAAAAAAGTAACATTTTTCCATTCCTCTTTCATTTGTGTCAGATTTTCTTGTAAATGATATTCTTTTATTGCACTATTACTAATTGCCTCAAGTCTGAAATTTCAATTTAAAAGATAAAATTGAATGATTCTGTGTAGGCAACGCACTGAGAGATTTTTGTAAGTTTTATGTTGGAATAAAACAATTATCTACAGGTATCAATTGAATTATTGTTTGCTTACTGTTCAATTTGATCATCTATTTTGAAGTTAATAAACTGACGAAGAGAAGAACCTTTGTATGGTGTCATATCTCTTCCAGTAAAAGCTGAAATTTCTTCCCAGTGCTTAATTGTCATTCTTGGGTTGCAAAGAATTGAAATTAATGTTTTATATTGCTGAAAATAATTTAATAGATTATTTATTAGAATTGATTGATTTAAAAATATGTTTAAGGATAGAGGTAAAGTTGACAAGAAGATGATTGGAGGTGTAGAAAGGAAAGAAACACAGTAAGGTAGTATACTGTTTTGATTTATGCCAACTTTTATCTAAGTTGTAGGCCTTCATAGCCGGGTTTGAAAGGTATGAAATACACATTAAAAGTGCCAAATATGTATTTATTGTCCCTGAGGATGACACTCTCCTATATGAAAATATAATTATATACATATATGTTTAATAAAATGTCGTATTACTTTGATCTCTTTTAGATTTTGCTGTGCTCCATGTAACAATTTCAATGGTGCTGGCCAATTTTCGTATTCACTATCATCAACCATTCCTTTAAACCTACGGGGATTATTTTCGTTTGTCTGCTGTCTTATTTTAGATTTAAACCACTTCTGTAGTTGTTCAATTAGGCTAAAAAAAAAGAAGGTATAAATAGAAATGAAGATCCAGTAAACAATAACATCAAAGAGAGACAGGAGTAGCAGTACAGTATATTGGTAAAAAATAATATATAATTGGTAGTATTGGTTAAAAAGACAAAAGACTGATTACATGGTGAGGATTATTTAAATAAATTAAAACGATATGGCACTACATCTCATTTAATTGAACTTTAATGATTCGATTTTGTTTTTATACATATGTAATTCAATTTGGCTTTAGCATGGTTTTTTACTCAAGCTGTAATAGAAAGGACAGAGCATCATAGAATAACAACCTTTATATTATTTTAATAAAATAATTAGGCATTGTAAATTGTTTATCATAGTCTTATTTGATAAAAACATAAATGAAATCTCACTGTTTAAGTTATTCATATCATTTGTGCTCTTAAAATGTAAAAAAGCTTATTTCACTGGGGTTTTTGACTGTTATTTGGCAGATAGTCATTTTCAACCCTGTTTATGGGGTATATTCTTAATCAGAATGGCATTTCCTATAAGAATAAAATTGATAGATATCACATACACTTGAAGCCCTCAGAGATTTTAACTCAAGAATGTTGAGGTGGTGCCTGCTTATATCATGGGCTCAAATAATTGTAAATAAAATTTAAATAAATTGTATGTACATACTCGTTATTTTTTTCCAAAATTGATTCAACAATTTCCTCAGTCAGATTTTCCAAAGAACCATCCATTATATTTTGATAAACTATATTCCACTTGTATAATTGAAAGATGAGTTTGGCAAAAGGATTGATAAAAGCCTAAAAATAATTTAATCAACAATAATTAGTCATAAATTCTCAATATTTCAGCCACCAAAAAAATTATAATAATCGTGACTATGGGTAAGTTTAAAAAAAAGAAGTATAATATTTTTATTTTAGGAAGATAGTCCTGGCAGCAGTCAATAAAGGTATCAAAATAGTAAAAGAAAACTATTCACTGTTAACCAACGTTTCACCTCACTTTGCAGGGCTGTCAGATTGAAGAAGAGACGACGAATGTTTTTTAACAATAAATAGTTTTATTTCACTATTTTGATACCTTTATTGACCACCGCCCGGACTATCTTCCAACATTATACTTCATACGGTCAACTATCTTCTTCCAATAATATTTTTATGTTATTGCAATGCGAAAAATGAAGAAAAAAAAATACAAATAACTCATAAGTCTTCGAAGAAGTTAAATTAATGAAGATACATTTAAAAATAATTTTATTTTCAAACATAAGTAACTACCTACTTTAATTTCATCGAGTTCTGGATATGTGGAGAGAGTAATTTCAAAAAGTGTTTCTTCTTTGTTTATCCACTTAGAAGTATCATCAAAATATTGAATCTTTCTTAAACATTTCATTATGTGCTGAAAAATTATTTTGGCAAGTTTAATGAATTATGTATTTTAAACATTTAGAAAAATTCAATGTATCCATATTTATCAATAGAATACGTAAAAACAAAGTGGTTGTGTTGGGAATGCAGCTGTGTGTATAAAGTTAAAACATTTAAATTAAAGATTTTATTTTTTTTTTTATAAGAGTATATGCACCAAATACTCTTGAGCACAAAGAAACACTTTGGATCTCTATGTTTTATTTATGATGAGAATATTTGCTTATTTCCAGAATCAGGAAAAATAATCTATACACTCTATCTACAGAGTAATTTAAATATTTTTACATATATTTCTTGTAGTAAAACTAAATAAAGTTAGGACTTTATCGAAGGAAACTTCTTTTTATTTTTCCATAACAGTATAACATAAAAAAGATCTTTGATACTAAATATATATATTTTTTTATTTGGGTTCAACGAATGGAAGGGTCAAAAGGAAACTCGCAGAAATGCGCAAAAACAGTTTGAATTGAATACCTTTTGGGTTGTTCTCGGTGAAATTAGTCTTATATAGGTAGTGTTGATATGTGCACTGAACTTCTGAGTTTTTGTCTATACTATATTTAATGTTGATAATTAATTATATAATAACTCTTAAGCAATTAATTGTCAATTATTAAATAGGGTTCCTCTATCACAAAAGAGGCAGTAAAAAACAACAGTGCACATTCCGGAAAAATGTTCCAATAAATATGAGATGGGTGAGATTATATTTATCAGATATTGAAAAGTATTTGCAATGTTATAACTGGATATTTTAACAACTGATTAACTACTCAAAATTCTTTAAAAATTTATACAAAACTTTTATAATGAATAAAGTATTTGTGGTGAAGCAATTTAATAGAAGAATATGCGATGAATGTGGGTGAAATACAGAGGTTTAAATAGACAAAGAGGACAAAAATAATGTATTTATATTATATATAATGGTGGATTGATTAGTATACTGTGATATGTAGCAACCCTATATTGTAATGGATGAATTAGGGGATGTATCATTCCCCCCAATAATCTGAAGATCCAAAATGTTGAGCAATTTAAGTATCTACTTCAAACTGCAGAAATTGTGGTAATATATTGCTTTATGAGGTTATTGTATTCAAAATTGCACATAAACGCTGTTTAAGTAGTCAGTTTTTCAAACAGTTTTAGGAAAAGAGCAAATTTCAGGAAATACTCTACAGACCTCCGGTAAATTGGAACATCCATTTAAAATTTTAGAGAATTTTATATTCCTCTCTCCCTTCCTCCTCCCCCTCAAGTGGCTGGGAGCTCTGCTTGAGTAATAAAGCATTTCTCTCTAATAATACATTTATGTTTATTTTCCCTGGTTTTCTCCTCTGATATTCGTAGAAATTTAAATCGATATGGTCCATTGGAAAACAGAAAAAATAAAAGGTTATGTAGAGTAAATAATCGTGAAATTTCTTCCATATAATATTTTTTTATTAAAAAATGTTAACAAAAACAATCAATACATGTTTCAGGGCTTTTCCCCATCATAAATGATGATATGGAGTTTTTTGTTTTAAAATTGATTTTTTATATTTACTGGTTATCTTATATTATCATGGTTAGGCACGATGCTACTAACCCTAAGGACCCGAGCTTGAATCCGGCTGTGCAAAAAATTGTTTTCTGTTACACTGTAGTCGAGTGTGATTCTGACCAAATCACCTGACCTTGCGCAACTATTGGTCTAGTAACAGTGCTTCCTTATAAAATACTGAACTCTTGACTCTTCATCAGTTGTAGCGGTACAGATTTTAATTTTTTTTAGTTAATGATATACAAAGAATCAATACAACAGTCCACTGAAAAAAATTAAAATAGTCATCTAATAGCTTACTATAGTGTAGACACCAATCATAGGATAATTATCAAGATGGTCCAATCCGTCTAATTCTTCGGCACTGAAATTTTCCAAATCTTCATTTAGTTTTTCTGTCACATCATTCAAGCGTTCTTCAAATTCATATTTTGTAGCTTGGAGGAGCTTAAATTAAAATATTAATAATTATAAATTATATTATAATAAAATGTAAATTATATATAACCAATAACCAGATCCCGTCTAGCCAATTCAACTAATTGGCGATCTCTGAGGATCCCTAATTCAAGGGGGCTTGGGACGTGCACTAAAAAAAGATACTTTTATGAAAAAAATAAGCCAATAGGTTATTTCTTGACTTAAATTTAAATAATTTATTTGGACCGTTTTTCGCTTTTAATTATGATAATGTAATAAATTGTATTAAAAGACAACTTTTTTCTTCACATTGACTCAAGAGTTTTTCCAACTTATTATTATTATTAATTTTTTCATTGAGATATTGTAGTAGGATTTAGAAGATGGATTTAGCTCAGGTTCAAAAGATTTTTGAGTAAATAATGTTTTTTACTCTCATTTTTAAGGAAAAACCACTTATTCAGTTTTCTCTGGTGTGTACAAGTTTAGATATAGTAAAAATAGTTTAGAACAACATTGTAAACAAAAAGTGAAGCACAAAAGAAAAGCTTAATTTTTTTTGGTTAAGATCCGCCTTTACTAAATTATTATTTGGTATATAGTAAATACAGAAATAGTGGAATATGCAATTTTTAGGATTTTTTTTTTTGTAATACTTTCCAAATTGGATCCTTCTACTGGTAGGGTAACTTAAATCCCTTTCAGTCTCTAACCATGGGCTCCAGAAGGGGCCAGACCGGGTCTGCCAATAATTTATTTGCAACTTGAACAGGAATGACTTACCACAGCATTCTCAGCAATGACATTTCCCAAATAATGGACCCATCCGAGCACAAGACCCATCATTTCGAGGTAAGTCTGAGACACAGTCACAATCTCCATTACTCTATAAAACATCATGAGGTAGTTGATAATATTTTGTCTCATACTTTCCATGTGTTCAGTACAGACAAAATTCATAAATTTCGCTAGGCTCATAAGTTCCTCAGTCGTTTCTGGAACCTTGACAGCTTGTAACGCAATTTTGTAAAATTCTTCACAGTTTCTAGAAATGTATAATAAATAGAAAAACTAAAGCTCAAGTAGATAAAATATATATATTTTTTATTGTGTAATATTACATTCAGACATATATATATTGTAATAATTTTAAAAATATTAAAAAATAAAATAAAAAGAATTTTTGCTAGTTTTATAACTTTTCTCAAATATAAGAGATACTTGGGTTCAAATTAAGAACTTTAATATAAAATAGATAATATAATTTTATTATATAATAAGAAAGACTCTTAATCTCAGGGCGTGTGGTTGCTAGACAATCAGAATACAGATACAATAATTTCTCTTAATTTAAATTAAAATCTATTTTACACATGTATCTATTATTATGCATACAAAACTAACCAAGCTCTACGATCTTCTTGATTCCTGGTGTTTTCTTTGTTCTTCTATTGTT
>NW_027114571.1:226014-246907 GCF_000696795.3 Halyomorpha halys
AATAGTTTTTTATGATATTTGAGTCTGCTCAACATGGCCTTGGTTCAACATACCGACATCTTGGTTTTTTGTATCACGAAGTTATTATTAACAATGAAACTTGGTTAGTTTGCTTTTTGGATAAACAAAACAAATGAATATTAAAATGATACATAAAATAAAACATATTAAAACCATTTATACATCAAAATATACTATTTACTAAAAAAGAGCATATTACAATATATATATATTATTGTGAATTATATTTTTATTGAAGAGTAATAATACAATCTGCCATTAACAGACAATACAATCATACAACATACAATAAGTATTAGTGTTCTATGTATTCATTCACAATATATGTACAGAAAAAAAAATGAAAATAATGTAAATGATAACAATAGTACTCACAAAATGAAGTTAAAAAAAATATATATATACATACAATAAATAAAAATATTGTAATATGTAAATAAGATTATAAATTGATATAATAAGATAAAGCTGATAATAATAAAAAAATAATTATACACAAAATAGAGAAAATAAACAAAAAATAATAACAAATATACAATGTTTACATTTAGCCTTGGGACCCCTAACCAAGCTTAGCTCATATAGAAGGCAAAGGAGGGCTCCAAAAGATCCCACCGTTTCTCTCCCAGCCTTGTTACTGGTAAACATTAGTAATAGTTCTAATAGAACACATTTACACCATATTTACAATCATAAACACACACACTCAAATTAGTGAAGGTGGTAGGAATTGCACTAGAGGATTAGGATTATGAGCGAGTTTCTCATGGAATGTGGTGAATTTGGATTCAATAAGGTCTGAGACAAATGGGCTTTTGGTTTATGATGTGATGTTTCATGGAGCATTGAATATTTTTCAAAAGACTTTGGATTGGATGTGTTTGATGTTAGAATTTGTAGCTGTCCCTCACAGTTCTAGTCCATAAGTCCAAATAGGTTCTAGTATTGTCTTGTAGTAGTTTGTTCTCTACTGAAATTTATGATTTTCTATGTAGCAATCTATATAATTGTCCTAATAATCGGATAAGTTCTCGTTTTTTAAGTCTACTATTTGGATTCTATGTTGGTCTTCTGTAAAATAAAATAATTATATTAAAATTAGTTACCTTTCGCAGTATTCAACATGAAATCGAAGAACTTCATTCATTATCTGATTGATCCTGCTGTCAGTTATGAAAAGAAGCGTCTTTATTAAAGACTTGTTATCTGCCCTGAACGAAAATAAAATAACTATTAATAATATAATAGGTCTCAGTTTTTTAACTTTTATTGAAATAATACACTGTGCCACATTCTAGGGCAACAAGTATTAAGGTTGTAAGTACTGAATTATACCATATTTAAATTTTAGATAAAGAGAAAATTAAATAAAAAATATATCAGAAATCAAATAAGAAAATTTAAAACCAAAATGGATAATGATAATTAAAAAAATATATATAGAGTAAAAAATATATATATATAAGGCAAAAATAAAATAAATCATCTTGAACATATTCATACTAAAAGTCTCTAAAATAAAAACAGAAGTAAAACAAGAACTATATTTTTTAAGAACTAACCCATAAATTGTCTTATAAAAGATTAAGCCACTTTTGGGGTTTATAGAAAGGTAAGTAACGATTATTGGTGGTGTTGACATTGAACATTCAGTGTTTCAATGCCTTATTATCACAATTATTATAAAAGAAAATTGACTTCTATAATGGTACAATAGTAGGCACCAAATGTCAGTTTTTATGGTAAAAGGTGCTTGATTAAAAGTCTTTATGAAGTCAAATACTTTCTATTCAATGTACTCACCTTCTTTTTGTATACATTTTCATCTGTAAGAATTTTTTTTTTTCGGAACTGAAAAAATTGGCATTTGAAAGAGTTTTGGGAAGATATTAAGTTAGACATATTTGTGGTGTGATATGTTTCTGTCAAGGTCGCTCTGTATAATAGGTCCTGGTACCAATTATAGAGGTGAGGTACTCTGTTATAAGATGGCCTAGATATGAGATAAATTAACAAGATAAGTTTTTCGGGTGCTCGCCGTAAATCCTCGCAGGATGGAAACTTCACTCCGTAAGGTATTCACTTACGGTCTTGAAGGGGTTGGCAAGTCCTACACCTGTAGGCAGCGAGTACCTACTCGCTGTAGATCCTTGCAGGAAGGAAATTCCACTACCTAAAGTACTCGCGTACGTTCATGAAGTGGTATGCCTGATCCTGTAGGTGCTCGCTGTAGGTACTGACGGAAGGACGAAAAGGAAAAAAAGAACACATCCGATGATATAAAAAATAATAATGGAAGAATAAACTGATCTAATGTAACAATTCGCTATTTTCGAAGAGGTACCTAAGACCGGGTCTTCTGAGGCAAATCATGATGCTAAGAATGCAAAGGCCAGTGAGAGGCACGGCTTGTAATAAATTATTTTACTGTGTACCAGTATACTCTTTTGTTGAAAAGGAAAGGGACCTATAAAACGGCTTTGAGGGCCTAAAACAAAATGTTTCTGTTGTATGAGTATCAGAATATTACTATAGGATTTAACATACTCACTTGAAATGCTTAAAATATGTATTCAGTTCCAGTTCGTTGATATTTTTTTTTATAGCAAGGTAGCGGTCAGCAGTGACTATAAGCTCTTCCATGGTCATGTCCGATAGCCTTTCGCAACTCGTCTGGCTGTCGTCCAATAGATCTCTAAATTTTCCAGCTTTAAGATAAAAACTTTCAATGAATATCTATTGATTGATCCATCTTATATTTCAAAATACCATTTTACATTAATACTACTGTACTAAACTGTGAAACGAAATCTGTTGTGTCTAAATTAGTAAATCAATAGCAAGATTTACTGTTTTTAAATTTATTATTATTATTTTTTTTTACAAAGTGTTTGCGGCTTTAGCGCACTTACTTAGCCTGTACTGGCTTTTTACCAGTGACAGGGCTGCACTGGGATCTCGAAGAGCCCTGTTCTACACCTCACGCGTGTGAGATAGAGTGGGCTCGGGGATCCTCAGGTCCAGAGTGTAAATATGGTATATAATAATGTAAATGGGACTAGTGATTATTTTATTTTACTTTTCTATTTATTTATTTTTCTCTTCGTGTAGATTCGTAGAGATTTTATGTAATTTTTTTTTGTATTTATTTATTTCTAGTTTTTTTAACTTTAGTATGAATATGATCATTTATCATTATTACTTATTGCCCAACAACATCTGCCACAGCAGATGGTAATATTATCAATAAATTAAATGATTATAAAAGAAAACAAATTTTTTTCAAGTATTGTTATAACTCCCCACCGTGACCGTCCACAGCAGCGACAGGGCTCTTCGCTCGGATTACTTACATTAGATATTTATTTTCTTTTTGTAAGTTTTCTAATTATATAATATGGTAGGCTGTATTTCATTGAGTAGAACATGGAGTATCCTACAGAAGACAATCATGATGAAATAAAATGTGAATTCTGAACTGGGGGAGATATACGACAAAATACCACGACACTTTATCAAAAGAAGGGAAACATATTATCCAATAATAGATAAGGGATGTTTGTACGAATATAGTTAGGAAAATGGAATCCGATTAGTAAAATTTGCAATTTCAAAAATTTAATGATTAAAATCAGTAATTTTCAACACGAATTTATTTTAGAAATAATGATCATTGAGCTAACTTACTGATCAACCGCAATTCAGTTTTAAGAAACAAGAATTGATATTAATTTATGAGTATAATTTAATAAATAAATGATATATATAAAATAAGCTTATAAAAGGTTTTTTTTTTATTATTACGTACACATATCGTCATAATACTCCGTTAAATGGTGGTAAATTTGTGTCACAAAACTGCAGATTTTATGTTCATATTTTTCTCTGATGCTATCATACTTTTCAAGAGTTATGTTTCCTCTTCTTCCGGTTTTTATGTGAAACATCTCAAAATGCACAAAGTTCATCCCCATCTGATATACCTGTGAACAAAGTTAACTTCAATTCACCCCAACTTAACTTTCATTGCAGGCCAATTAACGCATAATAAAGCAAAGAAAAGTTTTCTTCCCTCACTATTTGTAAGATCTACTTACTCGTTTGATTAATTTGCAATATGCTGAACATATGTCCTCTGACGTAGGAAGAATCATGATGGTTCCGTCATAAGAGTAATACGTCTTAACAGCAATTTTCGGAGTTGTTTTACGATCAGTGAAAAAATCGAGCAGTGCTTTGAGGGTGTCGTATATGCGATCCAACGCCTGTAAACAGTTGAAGAACTTTACACTGCCATTACGAATTCAGCTTAAATACACTGCATAAATAATATGAAATGCTAATGGTTGCTTAGTTAATTAACAATTTGATTTATTGGAAACCAATGAGGTCTGTGTATTTTTATATAAATATTGAAACATATCTAGTTTTCTCAGCTATAAAATTAACTCCTTAAAACATTAGCTATGGTTTTCATTCACTTCAAGTCACCTGCTCGAAATTTAAAAAACTCAAAATTTTGTTTAAACTTTTTTTTTGCATTATTATTTCGCTGCCATGTGTTTTTTCTTAGCAGGTTAAGGGGTATTTCAGATGTTTTGGTAAGGGTTGGGTTTATTACGTTGAATACAGTGTGTATATGGAGGTGGTTACGTACTATAGTTTTCGTAATCTGTATTATAAGATTGATGAATTTTGTGATTTTCGCCTCGTTCCAATCGTTGAAAAAATCCTTTTCGGAGATATGAAGGAATAATTTACCGAACCAATCGTACTCCATTCTCAGATCTTCTCGATCAATTTCCTTTTCCATTATGCCAAGAAGAACATCAGGGTGATAAAAGCCCTTGAATCCACTAAAATAAATCAAAATTAAAATTTTTTCCTTGCAATATATTTTAAAATATTTATTTAAATTACATCAAGGTCTTTCAAGTACTACTGACACTCAATAACCTTGTGAGAATGGAATAGTAATAATAATAATAATAATAATATCAATAAAATATATTCTTTTCCTTATTCTAGGAAAATTAATTGAACAAAATGAAAGAAAACTAAAAAATTCAATGGAAATTTGGGTATTATTCAAATATACTCATATAATTAATAATAATAATAATAAAGGCTTAACGAACCCGAAGGTTCGATGCCGATACCACCAAACGCTCTCTGCATATATCCTTCCAGTGATGCCCCTCCAATTTCACTAAATCAGTTTTAACGCAATCCTCCCATCTACGTTTCGGTCTACCCCTCGGACGTTTACCCGTTGGTTCAGTGTTTATTAACATTTTAGGGATCCGCTCGTTACTAAGCCCTACAACCTTACACGCCGCAATGCTATAGCTTGAATTATATTCATCGAGTATAGGTCCCTTAATTCAGTGTTGTCTAATCTTCTAAATTCTCCCGTTAATTCGCCCTTTTTCGGTCCGAATATTTTGCGTAATACTTTATATTCGAAAACCTTAAGACGCTGTTCATCCCTTAGTGTAAGAGGTCACGTCTCACATCCATAAAGAACAGTGGAAAGGATAATTGAAAATTATTATTATTAAATTGAAAATTCCTAACAGCAAAAATAGTGTTTTTTATTTTCAGAATATTTTTATCCCATTTAAAGAAGGATATTGGTTATGGATTTTTCCAGTTGGCTTTTAGTGAAGCAATGTTCTGTTGTGGATCTCACTAAGTGTATCCGTAGGAATTTTTTGTAACCCTGTCTTATCATATATTATCCAAAATAATCCAGGAACTTAATTTTATTCGTGGAAGTTATATTTTACAATAATGTAATAGTATAGAACAGCTGACCGTAGCGTCCGAGCCGGAATAAATTATTACAGGATTTAAGAATTTGCAAAGTAACTAAACTTTTTTTTAAATCTCGTCATATTATAATTTATAACATCAAAGGGTTAGGAACAATGGAATTTGGCAAGTTTACGAAGGTAGAAGTAATGACTAAACTCTAAATTTTCGTGCATATGTATCTTTCGTTTCCTAGCTTCAAATTCAACGGGATCATAAAAAGACGACCTATTGACCCTGGTCTCATATATTTCCCTAAATTAAAAGTGTTGAGATTCCTGCACGAATTTGCACATTTCAAGTTTTTTTTCTGTGCAAATTTGATTTCTTTTATTTTTAACTAAGAAATCATTGTTTCACTCACAAAGTTGTCTGAGATTTACGAAAAAATAAAAAAAATTTAATTACAGTGTCACTAAACTGAAAATGAATATTCAGTTTTTAAAATTCATAATATGAACTCAATTATTCCTATCTTTGCCACTAATGCTAGTTTGGCCCACTTATTGACGCGATTTACCAAAATTGCTTTTTAGCAACAGCCATGTTCGAAAATCATAAGTATAGACTGGATTTCCCTTTCATTGCACACCTTATCCCGTTGAGTAACATGTTTTAAACCTATAATCAAACCGATTTACGAAATATGGAATAATATTATGAAATAAAATATCGCAAAAATTGCACGATTACAATTTTTTTCTTCATATTTTGAACTTTTTAGCCAAAACTAGATGATTTCGATTTTAATAGAATAAAATTGAAGGTTAGAACCATATTGCCTACATATATGTAAGAAAGCTATTATACATGTATTAATTTAAATTCATTTTATCATTTTTTCCAAATTAGATTTTTAATTAAGAACAGAAAAATAGAAGCTAAGAAAAAACATCATATAACACGTGAAGAGTTGAATTCAATGTAAAAAAAGAACACCTAAACACGAAGACAAATATTCTTAGAATAGAACTATTCAATGGTCTAAAGTCACTATAGAATATCTTCCATTGTTTTAATAATCATTCACTGTTACTATTTTGAATTTGGATTTCCATTCAGCCTTCAACCCTTCTATATATCGTATGACTTTTTAGTGCTCGGAATTTAGCGAGTTTATTAGTATTCGAACAAGGTTGGATATGCTTTCCATATATGAATATTAGAAATAACAAAATAAAGCTTTTTTAATTTATCATTTTAAACACTTTCTTGAGACTGGTAAATTTTTAAAAAATAAATAATTTAATTTCTATCCATTTTAGTCTCAAAACATTTTATTTTTATTTTAAGTCCGACGTTTCGGCCAATCCGGCCACGCTCAGGGACAATCTTAATACAATTTTGGAATTATATAATTTAAAAACTCTAACTCCATGCAGGCTATTCTGCCCAGGTCAAAACAACATTTTCTAATTAGTCAATATTCACTTAAAACCAAAATTAAAATCATTTATTACAGTCACTATTCCTTTAAAACTTCCAACATCAATGCTTGTTGTTTTGACCTGGGCAGAATGGAGTAAGAGTTTTTAAATTATATAATTCCAACATTGTATTAAGATTGCCCCTGAGGGTGGCCGGATTGGCCGAAACGTCGGACTTAAAATAAAAATAAAATGTTTTGAGACTAAAATGGACAGCAATTAAATTATTTATTTAAAAAAAATAAAGCTTTTTGCAAGATCTGGATGTTTTATACACAATTTTACACATTTTGGGATTTTTACTGTACTTTTTGGGTTTTTCGGAATTTTTAGAAAGTTTTTCGAGTTTTTTAATTTTGGTAGCCCCGGGGTAAGGCGCGTGGCTACTAACTCCAAAGACCCGAGTTCAAATCCGCCTGGCAGAAAATTTTTTTCTGTTACACTGTAGCTGTGAGTCAACTCCTGTGGGTTCCTGGAGCCCTCCTGAGCTCTACCCAGCCTCTTAAATTGGGTAAACATCTGGCGGTCGAGCGTGATTCTGAACAAATCAGCTCCTTGCACAACCATTGGTCTAGTAAAAGTACTTCCTTACAAAAGACTGAACCCCTGACCCTTCATGGGTTGTAGCGGTACAGATTTTAATTTTTTTTTTAATTTCCGGTCTCTAAAGATGAAAATATTAAATTACAAGGAAAATACACAAAATATTACCGATAAATTCAATTAAACTGAACATGCATTGATGCTTACCTATATTTGGAACAATCAATGAAAATATCCGGTAATAAATTTTGAGCTTCTTCAATCAATCTTCTTATGAAAGGAGAGTAGTAGAGTATGCTGTTTCCTGACAGACTACATTTCCTTTTTTTTTTTAGTGCACATACTTCCAAACTAAAAATTAAAGTTTATTAAAATCATCGATTTCTTTATATATTTTTTCTTTTAATTTTGGCGGAGCCAAGTGATCTGACAATAAGTGCCAATAAATTTAAAACTAATTTTTCACACTAAAATAATTTATTTGACGTTGCCACTGTTGTCGTATCAGATTTTACTCTAGAAAATACTGAATCTATCTATCTTTGTTTGCACGTTAGACTGTTCCTTCGAATTTAAAGGAACTTAGTTCACTTGGTCCCGCCAAGCCTCCTTTAAGGTTTATTAAATCTTAACATAATATTTTTTACTAATTATTCCTATGTTTTTTTTTTTTTTCCAAGCTGTTGATATAGATAATTTTATTGTGTTTGGTAAGAATTTAGTAAAACAATAAAAGACAAATAAATCATATAAAATATTTTTAAAAAAAATTAAATAAATAAAACCATCCTTACATCTTTTTTAAACATAATCGTCCAAACAAGAGCTATTTGGAGATTAGTTAATTATTTAAGAGCTTGAATATTAATATAATAATACATAATATAAGATTAATGATTTATTATAGTGATCGTTTTAGAGTGGTTTATTTTATTATTAACACAAACGAATTTGATCCAAATATACTCTCAACATTTATTTTCAAAAACTTTCCAACATTTCGGCCCTCATGCCATCATATCAATTGAATGACACTTTGACTTTCGCCTAGGTGCATTATTTGAAATTAGTTTTACAACGTTTCTTTTCTTTTCTCTAATTTCTTCCAATAAAAATTTTTTTTTTTAACTTCAAGAACTAATGATAAGAGAATCAAAAATGTTATTGAACTTTAAAGAACTTAGGAAACGAATAGAGCATATTTTCTTCGATTTTCGAATTTTCACCAGAAATATGATAGGTCCCCAAAACTGACATATAAAAAACATGTACTATTATTGCTATCCAAAATTACCTTTTGTAACCCTTCATTTCATCAGTCTCGTATTTTTGATATACATCTTCTTCCGTTGCTAAAGTCATGTCCAAGACTATCTTGGAGGAAATCTTAGAGTACTCAGTTTTAATATCCTCTATGATGGGATCGCAGCAACTTAACCAGTTTTCATGCAGTGTAGATGGGATTTTCTAGAAATGTTTTACCTTGAGCAGTATCAAAGATAAGAGCAGATTTTTATTACAGTGGAAAATTGCATATAAAAATAATGACAAATTTATTCTAAGTTTCTGTTGAACGGAATCGAAACCAAAGAAGAGATATACTTTTTTTTCTACAAGGAAAACACAAATTTCCTATTTAGTTATTCATTTTTGATTTTCTAAAATAGAGAACGAAATAATTTGTAATTTTAAATAATTATTCCACTGTTATAAATACAGAAAATAATATCATACTCTTTGAACAGAGAGAATCTACGAGTTGAATGTCGCTAGACTAGGGAAAATTTTTAGAATTCTTAAAATATATAAAAAAAGGTCCTGGATCGATTAGTGACTCACGGCAGAAACAAAACTAGAAAAAAAATCTTATACATACCTTAAAAATGTTTGTCAATACTTCTTCAGACAAAGAGGGCAGTTGATATTTCGCTAGTTGGTTTTTTAGTCGTTTCTGCAAAAATTCTGGAAGTAATTTGACAGATTCGGAATGTCTTTGAAAACTGTAGGTCCATTTTAAATTTCTGGATTGATAAGCTCTTCTTAAACTATAACAAAATACATGAATACAAATTTAATCATTTATCTTTTTGTTTTTTCCTTTACAGGAATAATCAATATTTATAATAATACTAAAATATTTTTAAAACACGAAATCTGAAATAAAAACTCTAGAATGGGGAGATTGTGAACTTACATTTCTCGGAAATTTCTTTCCTTCATCAACTTATGCATTTTATGACTTTTCAGCCCCTTTCCACATTTCAATTGAATTATTGCAGCCAGTTTACTTTTTTTTAGGTTAGGGTGAGATAACATGTTTTTATTCGTCGAGCCGTCCTTAAGAGATGCCATTTTACAAAGTCTAAAATAACAAATATAGATTTTAAAACAAAAATCAATTAAGAAAAGTATGGTGTGTTGCGCGCATCATACAAATTTTACTTAACATTCAACTCCGATTAGAAATTAATCCATACTCTTTTAAACTAGTAATTTCTTTATATACTATATACATTATTTCCCATCATTCCTTAATGTATTACCATAAATTAATAAGTAAGAGTAAAAAAAAAAAATTAGAGTAAAAAGAAAAACAAAAAAATACGCCCCACAGTGGGTAAAATTACCTGTTTAGGTCAAGAATATTATACTAAATTTAAATTACATAAATTACGTACAATATATACCGCCGAACTCCACACAATAGCATCATCCCTCATTGTTGTTCCATAACTCAAAAGACAATAGTAGTGATTTAAGGTTCACTGAGCTTTCTAAAACGTTTAAGAAACATGTACTTGAAACACCCATTCAACATAAGAATTCAATCTTTTCTCATAAAACTGTTAGATCAAAGGCAATAAATTTCATATGGGTCCTAAACCACATTGGCATCGCTGGCAACAAGCTTGCTAACAAAACTACCCAAAGGCAGCTCCCTGGCCGAGGCACCGATGTTCTTACCCCATCAGAACTCAGTAGACCTCTTAAAATAAAAATATCGTACAGATGGCAGGTCATGTGGGATCAAAGCTTTCCGAGTAAATCAAAAGATTAGTAAAACCATGGTCAACCTTCTGCCACAGCGGTTGCAGGGAGGAAGTTGCTCTAACCCGCTTGAGAATAGGCCATACTGTCCTTTCGCATTCTCACCTGATCAGAAAATTGCTACCTCCATCTTGCCAATATTGTCAATCCATTTTCACGATTAAACATATTTTTGAAGATTACTTACCCACAAAAAACCGAACAGGACTGACCCCAAAGTTATCTGGAGCCACATTGGTATCTAAATTTTTAAAAGCGTATAGCCTCCTTTCCAAACTATAGCCTTTCCTTGATTTTTATTTTGTTTTTGTTTTTTAGTTTATTATTATTATTACTATTTTATAATTTTTATTATTATTATTAATTATTTTAAGCGTCCATGAATGAATGTGTGTTTTTGTGGGTGTGCTCATATAATTATAAAAATCCATTGCTCTTTGATGACCAAAAAGGTTTTACGCCTTTAAGCAAGACCAAACCAAACCGAATTATGGTTGTTTAAATTTTTCAGAGCTGCTGAGGTTGATAAAAATAGTTTTAAAAAATTCTACAATAAGATTTAACGTGTTGCAAAATATAATAATAATAATAGTATAATTGAAATATAAAATTGAAGATATAGAATCAATTAATTAAGATAGTATAGAATTAATGAGTAAAACATCACAAAAAACGGGTGAAATGTAACTAAAAAACTAATTTAACAAAAAAAAAAAAAATGTATTATAATTGATATTCTTGATTACCAGTCTGTATTATTTACTGAAAATTGGGACATGAACACTGACGGATTAGAATGACTGTGTTGCTACATTAGTCGTAAATTATTTTCAGCATAAATACACAATAAAAACTAACGAATAACCCGTTATACATAAAAATATTTCAAATATTCTCATTTTTTCATTCTTATCACATAAAAATGAAAATAAAATCCATCATATATGAAATATAATCATAATTATTTTTATCCTTTTATATAAAACAGTATATGATATAATCATGTCATCATATGACATCATATAATCAGGGTCTATAGGTACTAACAGAAGATTTTAGTACTTTTTTATTTGTATTTCGGTAAACTTATTTCATTGGGGAAAACATTCCCAAGACTTAAAGAAACGGTAAAAAATAGAAATACCAAACTGGTAAGTATGATTTTTTGGAGGATTCATTTTTTCTCCAGATGTCCGTTGTTCATATAAACATTTATGACGCTTCAGGGTTTTTTCTAAATCCAACGTTACTATTTCTATTGGACTCGCGCAGATTTTTTAATCTGTGTTGGAGTTTTGGTAATGTTTCCGATTTTCAAAAATAAATTTAAGCAAATACAATTTATTTTTCGATTGGTATGAACATTCGTATTCAGTAATATCTTGTGGTGTGAAAAATGAAAACAAACTTTGTTTGTTAACAAATATTTTATATCACTTAGCTAGGTTAGTTGCCCCGCATTGTTTCAATATTGTATTTGTATTAAATGTCTTTAAATTTAAACGAAATAATGAAAATCAAAAGGCGCTTACAGTAAAGTAGGTAAAAAACAAAGTCCTTTAACCTTCTTCAATAAAGTTCCTAACTAATGAAAAAATAATGTTTCAGATCATACTGGTAGTTCAAGAAATTAATGCGTCCAAATTACTGCTTTCAATATTAGTATAAATAAATGAAGTCGTATACTTTTCTCAAATTGATTTTCAATAATATATATTTTTAATAAATAAAAAAAAAAATGTTTTCTAAACCATACAATAAACACAATGGGCGATACAATTGTATAATAATGTTAAAATCAAACCTAGCAGTCTCTATTTTTTTCAAGAAATCTAGATAGCATAGCCATTTTAATTAACTTTTCGCATTCTTTTTTAATTAATGGCGAAGCTTATTTCAATGAAAATCTTCGATGCTAATCGAAAAACAATCCAAGGTTTATTATCAACTATTATAGGAGGAGTGAGAGTTTGTTGTAATATAACCAATAATTTTAAAAATGGATATAGTTTATTTTATTTCTGAAATTCTCGAATATAATTTATAAATAAATACCCTTGTTGGAGTTGGACTCAGCTGACATATATAAGAATACAAAAACCTAAATGAATGAGAAATAATAGTATTTTTTAGTTTTTATGATGGCTTTTGCAACAGATTCAATTCGATTCTCTCTGAACTCGTTAATTTCAGAATCTAGAAAAAATAAACTTGATGCAGAAATAGTTTAGAATGTTCAACTAATTAAAGAAACACTAATGGATGTAGAGGAGCCTTTCTAATTAAAAAAAAAAATAATCGTAACTTATTCAGTTTGATGTAGTGAAAAATTCCACATTTAAATTTCTTTAATTAAAAATCCCTCACAAATTGCAACATGTTAGGGCCCTCGCCTTCAGGTACACTATAAATTACATTAAAAAATTTATTGATTCAGTTTATAGATCAAATAAATTAAGAGATTTAATATGATGACTATAAATACCTTACATTATTGCTTTCTATCTCATTTATTATGTTACATTAAGATCTCTCATATTTAAATTTTTGAATTAAATTGGTAGTGATCCTGCTGTAACATAATAAATTAAAAATAAACAATGAAGAATAGTGATTTTAATCTTAAAGCTCCTATGTTATTTAATCTATAAACTGAATAAATGAAATTGTTGATGTAATTTTCAGTGTACACGGTGACGGGGCGAATGCCCCAAAATATAAGTTATGAGTGATTTCGAATTAAAGAAATTCAAATATGGAAGATAATATTTCGCAATACTTAACTAAATATTATTGAAAATCGTCTAGCTTTTTGAACCTAAATTATAAGTTTAACTGCAACACTAATCCTGTTTAGATAGTATCAGAATTATAAAATAGTAAAAAATGTGAAAAGAAATTAGATTTATACCTACTGTACCTTAATTTATCCTAATTGTTTGTCATAAGTATAACCAAATGAGGATCCAAGAAAAAATAAGTCACTAATGACCGCTGGAAACTATCTGTTTATTGGTTACCAATGTAACAACCAACGGATGGTTCAATAACTAGGTAATTAAAATAAATATATAAAAATTAATTTTAGAGTAAAAACAACAACTACGATATTTGTAATATTCTTTTTTTTTATATGTGCAATAAAACCGTATAGGGAATCGACAAAAACTACCAAATATTGACCTATATTATCAAACGGGTTCCATTGCAATATTTAATAAAGTGAATTTTTTTCTTTTTTAATTTTGATAATAAACATTTAAACAAAAATGTAAAAAAAAAAAAAATTTAAGGTCCTACTTTTCAAGACTCGTAAAATAGAATAAATAAATATCCGTTCGTACAGTGGGCCGAAAGCATTATTTGTCGGACAAAATTCTGTAAATGGTGAATGATATGAGAAAATCACTAATCTACAAACTAAACCATACGAGGCCCACCCCCACTCCCAACTTGGGCCAAAGGAAAATATTAGAAATTTGCGTTGCTTAAAACTGCATTTAGTGTCACTTTTAATGTGCAGCTCCCTGTGAAATCTTTCATTTCACACGCTGTCACTATTCATGATGTTATGTTAAATGTAAAAAGTTATAACATAGTAAATTTTATAAGTATTGGATTGTGAGCAGCCCAATTTAAATTCCTTATTATATGTCAGCAAAGGAGTGGACTTTCTGTCAAATCTTCAGGTTTGATTCTCTAGAAAAGGTTACAAAGTGATATTTATGATTGTAAATAATTTTTACTAAACATTTTGAAAAATAGACAATTCTAATTTCTCTACAATTAAGTTTTTTACTATTGATAATTTTGTATAACTTTTTTTAATTATTGTTATATATTGGATATTTCTTTTCATCTTGATTCTTAAATAATCATCTAATGGTTTCTGTTTGTTCAATTTTTAATTGAAATTCTGTTATGTTTTTAAACTGTTATCAAAACCCACTAGTCGAGGTGGATTATTAGACAGTCTGACTCTAATTGACAATATGAGGTACTCTATACCAGAACGCCTCGACAATGCGTGCTCAAAAAGGTTAGGCAGCTGGTTAGAAGGTTGAATGGGCAGGATGAGTCATAGGGGTGCAAACCATATGTCCTCAAAGGATGGAAACTTCGCTCTGCAGGGTACTAGTGCGCAGTCGCGAAGAGGAATGCAAGTCCTGAATTGGTACTAGCCGCACGTCCTTACGCTAGGAGAGAAGGTATTGAAAGGAGGAGAGATCCAGAGGAGGCAGATTGAAATAAAAGACAACATGCATTTCCAAAAAATAGCACAAGAATGTACTGAACCACTATGAATGCTATTACACACTGCCTCCTAAGGTGAAGAATTCTGTGAGGCGGAAATTAGGACTGAGACCTTCCAATTTGCCCCGAGTCAAATCTCTGGGCTCTTAAATGACATCAAGAGATACTATGTGTAAAATGTTAGCTTTCAGAGTATCAGCAGATTCTATTATAATCTTTATTAATTCAAATGATAAATTTATGAATATTACAATATCTTATATAATCGTTACATATGTGAAATTAAAGTTTATACAAGGAGTAGTACAAATATTAATATACAGCATTTACTTGAGGACAGTAGTAGTTCCTGTGTTAGCTAGTAGTCGGTGTCATGCTGAGCTATAACAGCTTTGGTGGCTGTAATAATTACAGTATAGACCAACAGGTAGGGGTGTCACTACGCAGTTATTATTATCTTCTGACCAATACATTTTATATTTTGTAGTTAATTATCTTTTAAATTTGTTTATTGTATTATATTTTTACTGACCCATAAACTCCTCCTGTCTATATGTTATCTACTTTTGTTTATTAAAATTCCTTGTTTCTGTTACTATTAATCTTCTTTGTTATCAGTGACTGGTATTTAAAAATCTATTGTTATAATTTGGTTTTTATACTGTGTGTTTATTTTTCCCTTGTCTGTTTTATAATTTACCCCTTGTTTTATGTTTATGGTTATATGTATTGCTCCTAACACTTTTCTTCTTATATTGTTTTCTGCTTTATCTATTTATATATATCAGTTTACCCAAATTCAAAATTATGATTTGTTACTATTGCATGTTTGGCTAATGCTGATGTGTTAATATTTTTGGGGGTTCCGGCATTCATTTTATGTTTTTTTTTATTCTATTTTCCTTGTTTTACTACATTTCTCCAATATTGCTACATATATCCAATTAATGCTTCACTGTTAGAATTTTTTTTAATTTTACAAACTTTCTTGTCCTTTGTATTTGTGATACATTTTTCCAATTTATTGTTACTGTACAATCCTAATTTTAAGTTATTGTGTTCATATTTCTCAAATCATTTTTCTTTCATTTGTTAATCTTGGAATATATTCTAGTAATTGAAATGTATAATATCTTGTTATTTTATTAGTATTGATGTTTTTTTTTTGTTTCATTTGCTCATTATCCTTATTATTATTATTTTTTGTCTCATTATTTCCTTTTGGTTTTTCATACTTATTTAAATTTCTATTTCTATTTATCTTGTTTTAATTTCTTTTGCAAGTTTACTCTATTCTTCTATTACTTCATTGTGGGTAACACTTAAAAGCCTCCACTTACTTATTTGACCATTTGGATTTTATAATATTTTATTTTTCATTTCATTTATATTTTTGTTAATCTGTTAGACTAATGTTTCAATGTGTCCATTTTGCACTTATTGTATTGTTAATGAAAACTATTTCAATATATAAATATCTTAAGATAAACTCCTTTATTTCTTTGAAATGGTTGAATAATATAATCTATTCATTTTATTTTATTTATAATAAAAGATCTATGAATTTAATTATTGTTATTGGTTTATTTGTTCCTATAAAAATGTATTTCAATATATCCCACTAATTACTGTTGATAATCTTGATCCTATCAGGTCTTCAACTAGTTCAACAAAATGTTCTTCATATTTAAAATAATTACTTATTAAGTATAATATCATTCCTTCCAAGTAAAGTTTTTTATTCTTGTGTTATCTATGATTTTTTCTCAATATTTGTCTATTAATATTTTTAAACATTCTTTAACTGGGATATTTGTAAACAGATTTACTACTTCAAAGTGAACTAGATTATATTTGGTTTCTTCTTCTAGTTCTAAGTTGTTCTTTTGCCTTGATTGCATTTTTAACATCAAAATTTTGCTAGTTATTAATAATATTTAATGATGATTTCTGGAATTCCAATTTACCATCCATTGTTCCATTTATATTATTCATAAACAATTTTAGATTTTTTAGGGGTAAATGCATCTTCATTATACCATGAATACTTGGATCCATATAATTGTTGGTACCTGTTTTACATTTTGTATATTCATCTATACACCCCATTTCATATAAATTTTCAACATATTTATTGATTTTCTTAGATAAGTAAATGCCTGGTTGTTTCTGATATTTCTGTATATTGTATTATCATCTAATCATTCCCTAATTTTTTCCCATTATAACTACTTTTTAAATTTCATCCAATTTGTATGAGCATTTATATGTCATTAATCCCAAATGCCTTTTTTATTTCTAGTTGTAAAATATTATCTGTCATTTTGTTACAATATTTCACTTCATTGTTATTGATTCCAGTCTCTCTTTCTCCATTTTTTACCTTTGGTTCATTATTAGATTCTTTCATAGTTCATATTATTACATTTTTTATTACTATTATTAATGTTACCCTGGGAGCAGATTTTTTGAAAATTCGGCATTTTAGCCTTGTTAAACTATTTCTTTTATGAAATTGGTTGCCAGGATTCTACCCTCTTATATATTTCGTTCCCCATCACAAATGCTACTTATTACTTTGCTCTATCTCTCGCACCGACAACAGAGTACACTATATAATACCAAAATTAGTAAGTAAAAATGCCAAAATACGGATATGTAAATCCGTGTTCCTCCTGTATGGATAAGAAAGCTGGACAGCCCTCGAGAAGCACATAAGTAGGATAACATTAGCAGAAATGAGATTCCTTTGAAGAATAGTTGGTAAGGCCAGGAGGGACTACATCAGAAATGAAAGAATTCGGGAGGGGGTGTGAAATCAGGACATGACACTATGCAAGAGTGGCAACTAAAATGGTATGGACAAGACTATAGAATGGATGATACCAGAAAAGCCAGATATTTGGAAGCTAGGCCGGAAGGAAGACGACCTCGTGGCAGACCCTGGTGCATGTACTGTGATTAATTGGAAAACTAGGGACAGCAAGAGGAGGCACCATAGACCATGGACTAGCCAGGGACAGAGACCAGTGGTCTAGATGGACTGAGACTGCAACTCCAGGCTTTACAGCATACAGGAGTTAGAGGAAGAAGAAGAAGCTATTTCAATGAGTTCAATGAGGATAAGACCTAGCTGATATAAATGATCATTAGTTAATCATTGATATACTGAGTTCGATTAAAATTATTAGAGCCGGTAAAACCTATTATACAAAGTCGCATTTCCAGTGAGTCATTAAACAGTTCATGATTAATAATATTAACTGAATATCAAATGTAGGAGCAGCAAGGATCAGTGGTAAGGTGCTGTACTACTAACTCAAAGGACCCAGGTTCGAATTCAGCAGTGACAGAAAATTATTTATTCTATTACAGTAGACGTGAGAATCAACTGTGTGGGTTTGGGAGCCCTGCGGTGTCCAACCGGCCTTGTCAAGTGGATATCTTTTATTGGGGAAAAATCTGGTGGTTGAGCATGATTCTGACCAAATTACCTACTTGTACAGCCATTAGCATTAGTAACAGTACTTTCATACAAAGTACAGTATTCCTGACTCTTCATGGGTTGTATTGGTACAGATTTATTTATAAAATGTAGTAGAAGCTATTTTAAGTATTTTAAGGTTCGTCGATGAAATAATTATTGAGAGAGTCATGTGAAAGGTTAGGATACCCCAACGACTATAATGTGATCAGAGACAAAAGACAGCTAGTTATTGATCCCTACTCCTTCCACCTTGCCCATGGCTTCACTTTTCCTAGCAGCTGACCCTCTCCCTTATACTTCATCCTTCAATCGGGAGATACAAGAAAACCTATCATACTGACTGTACTCCAGGATAAAATTAGCGCATTATTTTGTATTTTATGTTTGTTAACATCTTTGTTAGAATTAAATGAAATCACTCAAACAAGCACTGGTATTTGTTACTCTTGTTGTTGTAGTTTATTAGATGACAGGACAACTTCAAACAAAAACTAAATCATTCAATTTCGTTATACCTATGTGAAGTTTTTTTCTAAAATCTAAAGGTAGGCATTCTCTCCTCCCTCTTGGCCCATCAGTCACCAGATTCACCTTCTCTATTCACTAGTAGTATTATAACTTTTTTTTTGCCTCAAGTGAGGACCTATGTAGTCCTGGAATGGGAATATCAAGATTCATTTTTTGGGGTCACCGCAAAATAAATATTGAATGGGAATAAGATGGGAATCAAACCCACAACCTTTTGAACCAAACGCTCTGGGATCATTGCCTAAGTCCACTCAGCTATCAAGTGCTCTACTAGTATTCTCACCATATCCTCTTTCCAAGCAATATCTAATGCTTTGTATAAATTTACTTATCAATCAAGGTGCTCTCTTTTAAAAACCTTATAGAGATTTTACATTTCGACACTTCTAAAATTTCATTCAAATAACAAGAAAGATTATTAAAATAATATTCAAATAAATATTTAAAGGAAACATTTTTTTTGTTTTATTTATTTTGATTTACAGGACAAAAAACTGCAAATGGTTATCATTGTCCACTTTAATATGTTATTATCATGTTCGCGGATCCAGGAAGAATATTCATTTGGTTTTATTATAAAATCATATTACAATAGAATATTAGCTACAGAGCTAAAAATAAATAATGGGTGGAGCATTCACTTTATCTGTTCTAAAAATTAAATTAGCCTCCTTAATCCAAAAATTAAGAATGGTTTAGTTTAAAATAGTGTACTATTCAAAATGTATTAAGATAATTATAAGGAACTTAACTATCTTTATTATTCTCTAATCTAAAATATAGTTTTGATGACTACAAGGTTTAAATGAATAAATTAAATATTAACTAAATATGAGAATTTTATTTCTAATAAATAAACATTATTGATTTTATCTCAGGGTTAATTACTTCTACAAATATAATTAAGTTCTAAGTAGAACAAATTAACTGCTATAAATATAATCTTGATACCAAAATAACTAAAGTTCAAAATATTTGGATCTGCTCAACATGGAAGCGATTCAACTGACTTCACAATAGTTATCCAAGTATATTTATTTATAAATACAATACATAGCATATTAAAAGTATAGTTTAATAAAACCAATTTACATTTCAATAGAATTTTATACATATGTATTTACAATTCAAATTTTTTTTTCTAAACATTAATTATTTTTGAATACTTATGAATATACAAAGACTTGTGAACAAAATATATTAAATAGTAGCTGTTATTAGCCATGACTGTTTGAATAACTAAATTTATTAATAATTGTAATCTTAACAAAAAAAAATTAAATCCAATAAAACATTTATAAATCTGTTAAATGAACTCCTACACCTAGTGAACCTTTAAGAGAATTAAAGAAACATACTACATTATGAAGGGGAAAAAATATATCTTCACAATTATAGATTAATAAAATATATTTATTTGATCTTTATAATGTATTGCAATATATTATAAAGATCAAATATAACCTATTTGAAGTTAATCTGATTTTAAAGAAGAAATGGAAAAAAAGAAACAATATATACATTGATTATAATACTTAATTTTCTGCATTTAACTTAGCTTCCAGCAGGGGTAAAAGTGAATCAAGAATTTATATTTTAATAAAAAATAAAATTGTTCCTTAGAGAAAATTTTTACATTTATTAAATTTAAAACATGTCAAGTCCTTTTATTACCTAGGCAGGTTTTTTTTTTTTTTTTTTTCAAATATCTGAGAATAACTAACAGTATCTTTACTTCTAATTGTTTTCAATTGCCTTATAAATGGCCTTC
>NW_027114571.1:247413-250889 GCF_000696795.3 Halyomorpha halys
GCTCAAACTATAAGAGTTTCTTGACTTCTGCCATTATCTTTAAATGGTGAATTAAAACCTAAATTGTATTTTATTGTATAAAAATTGTATATATTGTAATTATTCCAATTTAAGTTTGATTCCTCTAGAATTGAAAGTAGCAATTTTTCAAAAGAAAAGTTTTTTTTTTATTATATTTTATATATAACGACAACAAGAAATATTTATTGATACATTGATTATAATATTTAATTTTCTGCATTTAACTTAGCTTCCAGCAGGGGTAAAAGTGAATCATCTAACCTCTCCAATTTTATACCAACAGGATCGCTGCATTTGCCTACAATCTTTTGACTTGTCACCCCCCGTACTGTAATATAATAAAAATCACCCAAGGTAAAATTTGTAAGACAGGCAACCATTGGTAATGGATAAGCCTTTACCTCTCCAATTTTCTTCCAAGGACGATTATGTGTGTTTTCACCTCTCTTTTCTATATACCCGTATAGTTCATACTCAACTATATTATCTGGTACCCTGCCCGCAAAGGTCCAGGTCAACATGATACTTACTTCTTTAGCCCCCCCAATCACCTCTACCTTCACTAAAGGTGGAGGAGGTCTAGAAACACTGGGGGGGTACTCAGGGGATTTTGGAAATCCTGGAAATTTCCATAATACTACATTCTCCTCTATAATATCAGATGAACTTGTAGAGGATCCCATGCCATGGCTCGATGATACCAAACTTGATGGAGCAATAATTTTTTTAAATGTAGAAGATTTTTCCATGATTTAAATTTGTTTTTGCTTCTGTTTGAGTATTTAAGTTAGCTTAGTTTGAACTACCTGAAACAAATAGATATAAATTAGAAAATCATTTAATTATGCTAAATGTATATACAAAACAGAATTTTTTTAAACTTTTAATTTTTGTAGATTACAATTTCTGATATTTATTCAACAATGTTTTTTAAAAACATATAGTTCAGGAACACCAACCACACAAAAATTTTTACCAAATTAAATTATTTTTTTCCAAAAATTGTGATTATTTTTATCTTACAATATACGCCTCCTTAGTAGTAAGCATTTCAGATTTCAAATATAAAAAATAAGGGAAGAATGCTGATTGATTATGTGTATCAATAAATGGAATTTGGTCCGGGTGCGGTCAATTAAAACTCAAATAGTAAATTGGTATATTATTTTATTAGCACCCGGACTAAATTCCATTTATTATAAAAAATAAGTGTTTGGAACAAGTGAAGAGTTTGAATTTTTATTATTTTAAAGATTCACTTGTGTTGAGTTTCTTCTACAAAGATTTCTGTAACCAAGGAAGTATTTCATTGGTTATATAACTCCTTTAGAAAATTTTCTACCTGGACGTGGAGCTTAATGAGATAGATATATTTGTGTTCTATGAACATTTTACATAAAAGTTGGCATACTTATTGTTTAAAATCATCCTTAAGACAATTTTTACCATATGCAAGAATTACTCTTTTCCCAGGACAAGTTTTAGTTTTGAAGTTTTCATGGCTACTAGTGCAAAAACATATGTCAGATTAATGCATGTTAAAAAATAATAAGAATTTATTTTTGATAAGATCTAAAGTAAATTAGCTTTAAGAGAGATTAATCAACCTAAAACAAGGATTGATAAAAAAACTATCAGTAAAATAACTTTGTAATATGAAAAAGTTTTTTTTTTTTACTTAAATCACATCTACTACTGGTGCACCTATACCATCTTTAAGGTAAAAAAAAACAAATTTGGATAAAAATGATACATTGTTTTTTTTTCAGGTGTCTAATTAAATTCTTTTAAGCTGGAGTTATATTAAAACAATTTGGGTAAAAAAGAGACCTTTTGCATGACAAATTTATACATTTTTCTGAAAAAAAGGATAACTAGATATAAAACTTTTTATCTCAAAATAAAGTTGAAAAATTTACGTAAATTAAGAACTTTTTATGAAATCACTTATATATAGGGTACTGGGGGAAAATGATCAGAGCATATTTTTAACATTTAAGTGAAATCTATTAGAGTTTAATAAAAAGCTTTCTGTACAACTATTCATTCATTTGGTAAAATAAACAGTGATTAAAATCTTGTTATGTCTCAACTACATGTATATATAGAACTACTTCTGTTCCCTCTCAACTATACCGTTCTTTGTGTCCATTATGAAGCAAATAGCAAGGTTGCAAATAGCAAGGTTTCAAATAAACAACTGTTTACAATAAAGGAGTTATTATTCTCCTTAATTATAATTATATTATTATGGATATAACAATTTGAGGAAAAATGTGAAAAATGTAAAATAGAGAATTCAGGGTCACTAAGTTATCAAATTAATAGAGAGTTTATGACTGAAATAAATCTTTCAAAAATGGTTAATCTACACTTAATTTTCTCTAGGGTTCCACAGATATTTATTACCATAATTTCTATAATTTTGTTTCAGACATTTATGCCGACTCTGAATGAATCATGTTACCATAGGACCTAACCTCGTATCCATCATTTAGTACATCTTTACAAACATTTTTTTTCAATTTATGAATTTATTATTAAAGGAAATAAATTAACTTGATTTGGCTTTGTACTCAGTACTCGTATACTTTTTACTCAAAATTTTTAAGTAAATGTGTTTGAATATGTAAATACTTCATCATAAAACTTCCAATTGCGTAGTATTTGTAGAAGTAATTGATTTTAAGTTGCTACATCATGAGAGAAAACAAAAGTGGTTGAGAGGTATTAGATGAGAAGTGGTGAGATCTCCCACACTTCAGGTCATAATGTTTAAGGTGTACTAACAACTAACTTTGTCTCTATGTTGTCAACATTATCACTTCAGGTCATGATGTTTAACAAGGATTAGGAACCACCGTTGTCTCTCAGATTGATGTAATGTGACGTGGAGGAATATTAAAAGTTATATTAGGGACTTCTTCAGTATTAGTAGTGGTTTCTTCAGTTGAATTAAGGGTTTCTTCTATGGAAGTATCAAAAATAGTAAGATGTGCTAAATAAAGAATATGATTACTTTACATTTACTCAACATTTGAGTATTTATTATAAAAACCCATATTGAAACTGATTTATGAATGAATTCTTAATGCTCAAACTTAAAGGTTTTTATTTGAGTAGAAATTAATTTACAATAATAATATTAACAAAAACCCAATCTCCAGAAATTTTAATCATTCAGTTGTTTTTAATCAACTTGAAGCCATCAATTTTGGCCATTCTCTACTTACTTCTATTCACTTCAATTCCATTCACCTATCAAGAATTTATATTTTAATAAAAAATAAAATTGTTCCTTAGAGAAAATAAGTTTTAACATTTATTAAATTTAAAACATGTCAAGTCCTTTTATTACCCAGGCAGGTTTTTTTTTTTTTTTTTTTCAAATATCTGAGAATAACTAACAGTATCTTTACTTCTAATTGTTTTCAATTGCCTTATAAATGGCCTTC
>NW_027114571.1:251309-252034 GCF_000696795.3 Halyomorpha halys
GCTCAAACTATAAGAGTTTCTTGACTTCTGCCATTATCTTTAAATGGTGAATTAAAACCTAAATTGTATTTTATAATTATTCCAATTTAAGTTTGATTCCACTAGAATTGAAAGTAGCAATTTTTCAAAAGAAAAGTTTTTTTTTATATTTTATATATAACGACAACAAGAAATATTTATTGATTCTTAGACACTATTCCTTTTGTGAGTTAACATTTATCATTTCAATTCACCTCTTTCGATTTTAAAGTAATAGAACTTAAATTTTAAATAGTGTTCTGAGATTAAAGTGAAGATGGCTACTAAGGGAAAAAACAAAAGAAAGCTAGTTTTTATCATCACAATATTATTTTAATAATAAAATAAACTTCGAAAACACTACTAAAGATCCCAACAACGAAATTAGTTTTAAAAAAATAAAAATGATAAAATGAAAGATTTTAATTTAATTTTTTTAAATACAAAAATACATTTCTAAAAATGGATGACGCATGAGTAAATTAATCATAATATATATGGGTAAATAAATCACTGGATAAATGAGTAAGACTGAAAATTAAATGAATAACTACTCACAGCAATGATAATCACTATTAATCTTCAAAAGATTTGAGTATTAGTAGTCAAGCTATTTGAATATTAGAAATCACTTTTTCCAAGACAAACACCGTGCATAGGGCGTCTCCAAGCTAGCATCAATGCGTCATTGTAAAGAGGTTAGGCGG
>NW_027114571.1:252229-288599 GCF_000696795.3 Halyomorpha halys
AAAGTGATATGAAAAGAGATCGATATTTTTTTTTATAATATAGATAAATGTATATAATATTGAAAATATTCATGAATAAAAGAAAGTTAATGAATTGAATATCAATGCAAAATAAAAATGACTAGAAAAGAAGGATAAAGAATTGAAATAAAAACAAGATAAAGGGTTATACATAAAAAAAAAAAAAAAAGGATTAATCTGCAACTGTCTACCAAACAATAAAATGATGATGTCGGTAACTCACGAATACTGTTGGAATTTATGAATCTTTGGGCCCAGGACGATAATGAAGTGAAGTTAAATTAATGTTCATGAAGCAAAATGATGTTCCATAATAATGCTGGTGCTGGCCGAACATAAAACCTCGTTACGAGATAAAATACGAATCAATCCTAAGCACGGGCGGGAGTAACCAACATAGTCCTTCTGATACGTTAAACTCGAACAATCGTAAAGTATTTAAGATTTACTTTTATTTTAAAGTATAATATGACATCAGAATTATAAACATACTTCTTTCATTCATTCATATAAACATACTTAAGGAAGTTCTTGTTTAGGGCTCAGTTACTGTATGTCTTGTGACTAAAACCTAATGAGAGAATAATGACTACTTCAATATGTGTAACAACGCTACCTAGAAGCGCCGTCAGAACTAAGAGCTTCAGATTTCCCGCCTAGAAGCACCACCTGTCGGTTGTGTTAAGTTCATTTATCCATTGAAATGTAAATAATTTAAATTGGAAGAAGATAGTTGACCGTATGAAATAGATTGTAGGAAGATAGTCCTGGTGGCGGTCAATAAAGGTAACTTTTTTTTTTAGTTTTAAGGGATGAATGAATTTTAAGTACACTATTGTTGAGTTGTAAAATTTTTTCTTCACCATTATTGACTATCTTGGTACAGTAAATAATTTAATAATTTTATTTATAAACATCTAAATAGTATTATAATTGAAAATGTATTGCTTTAATAAATAAAGTTTAAGAAGAAATCATTAAATATCCTGGACAAGGAAACAGTTGCAACAAAGATGTGATTAACTAGTTTCAGGTTTCCTGTCCCACAGGAGAAAAGGCTTGGACCGAGCCCCAAGAATCAGCAAATCCTGACAGACACATGTCGACGGGTCAGCGGGAGAATGGAAGTTAGTATAAAAATTATAAATAATAATACTCGTGTTTTATCTTCTTGTACTTTGTACATAACTTCGCAACATTTCTCGAGAATACACATTCTATATTACGAATGTTATAAAATATGAATTATAAGGTTTTGTTGGCCGCAACATGCCTCTTCTCGAGTAAGCACATAGCAATCCACATACTAGGTCGAAAAAAAGTCGTTATGTGTCCAATGCCCTCAAGAAGCCAAGAAAAAAAAATTTATATAATTTTAGCAATGTTTTTATTATCGTTTCCTCCCTTTTATAGATTTAAATGTTGTTTATTATATACCAATAACTTTTTTTTTCGAAGGAAAAAACAAGATTTGTTTTCAGTGTTCATTAAAATCCTGAAATATGATTTTTTAGAGAAATAGTAAATTAGAAATTCTTTGACTTCATTTCAAATCATTTAAAAAAATTCTTTATTTCAAGAGAACTTTTAATTTCCTGGCGATTTTTTCCGGCTTTCACATAACATTCTTAGGATTTTGTCCAAATCTAATTGGTGAATAGCTGAAGATCAGCCCACATCTAGAAATATGTAGTACACCTAGTATAAATATTTCTGCTGGTCCAGCCCATATTTAGTATATGGGCAAATATTGTTTTCATATTCTACTCCAGGAAACAAATTAATTGGTTTATAATTACTATTATTATATTAGCATGTATAGAATATTGAAAGATTTAGAAAATTATCGACTGACCTATGTAAGTATGATAAATTGTTTTTAAAGGAGAAACAGACTATCTTTGTTATTGTTAATAAGCAAAATGGAACCATCGTAATCAACAAAAAACAAAAATATTGACTTCGCCATCGGCCGCTCTCGACTTTCCTCTATGACTACTGGACCGACTTTTTTTTTATTTGCACCGAAGTCTCAGGATGATTCTCGCATTACGACATTATCCTCCATTATTTTGTTTTCAAAATGGCAGCAGATTAGATGTTTTAACGCCCATATCTCAGTCATCACGGAACCATTATACCAAAGCCTTATAAATAACAAATATAAATATTTTTTATAAGCCGTAATGTAAAGTTTACCTGTACCAACATAAGCACATTTAATAAGTATACATAGTAGTTAATAATATAAAAACCATCATCAATGGATGCATGTTTAGTGATAGAACAAGTATTATAAATTCGAAAATGGTCAGGGAAAATTTAGGAAAAAGATGGAAAAGTCAGTAAATTTTGTAACGCTTCTTTGGTAGACAACCTGTACATACAGCAGAGTAAACCATCTACCATAATAGTTATGATTCGTTTAGAATTTTTTTTTTCAAACTCTATTAACATTTATCTATAAAAGTTCCTTAAAAAATTAATTTATTGCGTTTGATTAATTCCATAAAACAAGAAAAATAAAAATAAATTGTATCTACTTGTTATTTAAAAAGTTTTTTGCACTAATCTTGATAAACAATGTAATAAAATAAAACTGAATATATTCATAGCTTTTATTTATTTATTTTTTTCGTATGGCTCAAGTTCTCTATGGAAGACCTATACACCCCTAGAGCGAGAATGTCAAGATTCATTTCTCATGGCAGTCGCGAAATAAATTTTGAATCACCCAGGAGGAATTCGAATCCACAACCTTCTAATACGAGCATTCTGGGACCACTTCATGACTTAAAAGTAAAATGTAATATCATGAAAAATCTTTGACAAAAGGACCACTTTCTTTACAAAATAAATATAATTAATGTCATATAAATTCTTTATTAAGATTGAATAGTAGTATTCTTATCAGTTACAATCTTTTATTGGTTCATGAAGTAATTCTTAAACAATTCCCTTACTTCGAACCAGTGGCTCCCAACTGCTGTTCCGCGAACTTCTCCCAGGTGTCCTGTAAAATAATTTATTAAGAAAATATAACTGTTGGTTGACGAAGAGTAAGCATAGCCGGTTGTCGACCAAGAATTAGTTTTGAGAGTTTCACATATTTTTTACGAAAAGTCAGCTGCGAACTATAAAAGCTAAGGAAAGGAAACTAAGCGAGTTATGTTAAAAAGGTTCAGCTGTTCAAAAAATAATATTGAGTATTTCTTTTTAAAAAATACGATTAAAAGAAGAGTTGTAGATATTTCAGAAGATACATAAAAGCAAATTGAAACTCATCTATTATCTGAAAGAAATTTAGTATTGCAGATGGACGAATCTATTGACATTAGTTTTAAAGCACAATTAATAAGATTTATTGTAATGAAATGTTTTGTGTACTTAGCCGTCATTTGCAATTCAATACAGAACACATTCAGAAGAAACAGTTTCTGGAACATCCCAACAGTAGGATAGAAGATTATCGTTCTTTCAGAAATTATAGAGCATGGCTCGGGATCCGTCTTACCCTGTGAGGATTAGGATATCTAATAGTCAGGGGGGACTTATTTGGCTCTAAACCCAGAATAGATAGTGGAGAAGGATTATCTTGAAGTTAGCCCTTCTTTCTGAGCAGTTATCCACTGTCGGTTCTCACTATAATGGTGTCCTTGCATATTATTATTTTCCATTAGATTGGATCTTCCGTAATTCACTTACAGGAATTTCCGGAAGATCTACTGACCCTTCTTTCTTAGAATCATACTTCCTTTTATTTTATCGCTTTCTGCTGCTATATAGTAAAACATGTCTTCGGGATGCCAGGATAATTACTAAAGACAATTATATATTTATATTAATTTAAATTATTTGAGTCCTTAAAACTATTAATATTGGACTACATCTCCAAAGTCATAGCGTGATTACCAGATTACCAATTATACATCTTTATCTATGATTATTACTATTGAAATATATGATATGATAGGGAGTGGTATTGGGTAATATGATCCTTACAGCTACAAAAAGGACAAAGTTTTATTTATTTATTTACATTTAATCTATCTCTTTATAATAAAACGGTACAATTAAACTATTCAGATAGATGGTTATCATAAAATATTCTTACACTATATATGAATACCTAATACCTAAATATATATACGAATAGTTGGGTGGGTGGTGCATGCCTGGTTGTCATCCTTTCTTCATTATTGGGCCTCCAAATCCTGATGTCCAAGATGTGACTAGCCCATTCTTCCCATGATTGAAGTGTTCTACTACTTCACTTCTATTCCCCTCCCCCCCCCACTTAGTTGTCAGGGGATATTACATTTTGGTTTATTCCTTCTGATTGGCTCCCATTAGCTACGCTACGAAGGATAAGTCATAAAGAGCGCCTGACAAGCGGTTGGAATAAACTAAAATTGATTTTGGCCTTCTCGACCCCTGAACCATCTTGGAACCAATACCTATTGAAAGGTCTTGGTGCGTTCACAAGGGTAAATCTTTTTTTTTTTTTTGTCAATCGTCACTTTTCAGGGTCAGGTAATCACCCAGATGTTCAGGCAAAAACATATTTATAATATTAATAGGCTCAATACATAGGAACACTAAGACCTGCACCGATTTGGGAGAAAGTTTTTGGTAACTCCGACCGGCCAACGAGATCGTCATCATGGGTACTACAACTCATCGCTGAGTCTTGGCCTCCTCAATTAGTCTCACCCATTGGTTTCTTTCTCTTTTTCAGCTGTTGTGACAAAGTTAAATATGAATTTGGATAAGCTTGTCACCTGGTGCTTGCTTAAGCCCGAGCAGAAGGTCAACATTGTCAACCAGTACGTGTTCCCGGGTCTTACATACCCTCTCCAGACTGCTCCCCTCACAAAGCTACGTCCTGAAATCCTGGATGGCATCGACACAATGATTCGCAGAAGTCTTAAAGCCATTATAGGGCTCCCTGCGAACACCTCCACGGCGATGTTGTATGCTCCGAGGAAGTACCGAGATCTAGGCTTGATCCGCTGCCAATGGAAGGCTCCCCTACAACACTAGTCCATTGCTCAGCGGCTGTCAAATGTACCCGATGCTCTGTTCCAGTCCACTTTCGATTGTTCAGCTGAGATCACTGAATGTGCCGATAGATTGGGCGTTGATCAGGGGCATCGGAGTGTGAAAGCTCTACGACAGTCGCTACGTGAAAATGCGTTCGAGGAATGGGCTAACTATTCGCAAATGCAACAGAGAGCCGGAAACACCAGCACATGTGCTGGGGAAATGCCCCAACAACTCCCTTCTCATAACACGCCGACATCATAGAGTGAAATACGAGTTAATGAAGCTCCTAAAAGAAAGAGATTTTGCCTGCTTTGACGAGGTCTACTGTGTAGATACGGATGGATCCACAAGATATGCGGATATAGTTGCTTTTCCTAAGAAGGGGAAGTCAGTAATCATTCTGGATCCCACCGTGAGATATGAAAATAACGATCTTAACCAGGCAAATAAGGTAGATAGGGAAAAGAAGGAAATCTACGATAAATGTATCCCTTTCCTCAAGGAGAAGTTCCGAGAGGGCTTCGGAGAACGAGACTTCAACGTGAGAGGCCTCTGGTTCGGAGCCCGTGGAACGATTCCCAGCACAACTAGGAGCTTCATGGAGGAGCTCGGGGTCGATGTCCAGGACGTAGCTAGGATGACAGAAAATATAATACTTGATTCCCTGGGAATCATACACCACCACATGCATGGAAATTAATGAGTATGGGAGTTTATCCAGAAGTGGGATGGCATGCATGCATCGCATATCTTGTTTTATTATTTTAAATATTTTAATATTCGTTATATAGGGGAATTTGTTGATCAAATGAAATAGGCGTTGTGAAATAGAAGGGAAAAAAAAAAGGAATAAATCGAAAACTTGTAGTTAGTTTGTAGACTGATATTAATTGTAAAAGAAAACTGAGGAAGAAAAAAAAATGTTATCTATTATATTATATCTTGTAAAAATGTTTAACTTATATTTGTCTAGTCACGGATTGATCAGTATGCTGTGTAATGTGGCAACCCGATGTATGGGGGCAGCAAGAATGAATAAAGTATTTCTTTCTCTCCTCTAGCTAGTCCAAGAAGAGCTCTACTATCTGCGTCGACCCCATCCATCCAGCGCAATATAGGTCGTCAAACTCTGATTTTTCTTTCTAGACGCGTTAGCATAATTTTGCTGGTTGGGCTACTCTCATCCATCTTGGCTACATGACCCGCCCATTTTATACGCTGTATTCAAATGAACCGGACAACGTCCGTATCATTATGTATGGCGGCCAGTTCTGCATTATTCCGCCTAATCCAATTGTTACCTGAACGCTCAGGTCCATACTTGCGACATAGTACTTTTCTTTCGAAGACCAGCAGCTTGCTCTTATCTGGCCAACAAGGTAAGAATTTATTATATTTTAACCCATCTCCTCCGAACGAGGACACCCATATTTATTCCACATCTACACTTTTCACTCCTCTATAACGGACAAGTCATACAATATGAGTGTACAATCTCACAATTCCTAAATATGTGGGTCATTTTAAAATATAGAAAAATTATATTAAATAAAAAATATGCAATAGTATTTTATGTACGTATTAGGGAGTGTTGCGGCAAACATGTTTAATATAATAAAGAAAATTATCTCTATTTATTTTAAACTTCAACAAATTGTTAATTACTAATAATATTATTAACACTCAATATTACGCGTAAAACCACTATATAGTATGTTATTATTTATGCGATAAATGTAAATACTTCATTGTGTATACTGTAGTATAAAGTCAAGCTTATTTACCTGTCTGTACGAATTAGTAGCCGTCCAATCTGGCTAAGTACGTACATTCACGGCGAAAACTTTATTCTACTACTAACTAAATAGATAGTTATTTTATTTTGTTCTTTGTGCACGATCTAAGTCAAATTCATAAAGATAATAAGAATTTATATCTAAGAAAGATTTATTTGTTTCATATTATGTATATAGATAATTGACCATATAATATCAAATATGAAGATGGTCTGGGTTGCAGTAAAAAAAAAACTTCTTTTTAACCGTAACATTTAGATTGTTTAGTTTTTTCTTGTTTAATAATAATGTTAAGTTTGTAATAACTTTATATTGCTTTTATTTATAATTCGTAAAGTATATGTATAATATATCAAAATTCAATAATTTTATTTTTATTTTTCATACTCTACGGTTTGGGCTTGTAAAGGTTCCTTTTGGAACCCTACCCGCCCTAACAGTTCTAAGAGACATTCAGTCATTGAAGAGAGAGTAATTGTGTAACGAGGACATTCAGCTAGCCAGAGTTAGTAAAAAAAATGTACCTTCTTCCCCTGAAAATCTGAGATTATACGTTTCAGAACATGAAGGGTGAAAAAAAATTAGACAATAATATGAAATTTTTATAAATATATTTCATTACAAAACGTTGTTCAAAATAACTTTAAAAAAATTTCTGAAATGGAAAAAAAATCATATACGTATTCTACAAAACGATGGCCAAGAAGAAACATTATTTTCTAAGGAGTATAAAAATTTTACATTTTTTTTTAGACTTAATATGTATCATAACTTAAGCAATGAAATGTGTATAATTTTATTCTTTCATTCTTATTTTAAAGTATTTCTTTTTGACTTACTCCTTCTTAATAGACACCTGAGGAACGTGACAACCGTACACGTTAGGGTTTAGCGTTGATAAACTTTCTTCAATATCTAGTTCATAAAAAATTTGTCAATTGTTTTCTGAATAAACATCTCTGAGGAGATTGCGTAGACAAGTATATGAAAAGTTTTAGGTTTCAGATTCACTATTAAGTGAAAAACCTCCAAAACATAAGATAACAGTCCAAAGGCATTTTTTTAAACAAGGTGTGCCCTTGACAGTTAATTGTAAAAGGTTACTATTGATTTATCTAGTTGGGCAGTTAAGTGAGTGTATGGTTTGGATATATGGTTTTGTGAGAGAAACAAACGCTTCATTGCCAACTGGCATCTTGATATGGGTTAAGGGGAGCTCTTAGTACGGTGGAAATATTTGCCTTTTAAAGATCATTTCTCCATGTTTTCATCATTCCATTCCATAGTGACTTCCAATATTCCACAATCTTCCTCTTTCTCATATGAAATAACATCAGCAAAGACTAACATAATAGTAGAGAAATAATGTTTATAATTCAAATATACATGCAAGAGATGTTTGTAGAACACCTTATCCTTATATGTTTCCCATCGATTGCTGCAAAACAGTTGGGAAAACCACTAAGTTTGAAGAATTCTATTGATATTTTCCTTAAAATTTCTTGAGAGAGGGGAGTAATACAGGTACCAAATTCTTGCAATTTTTTTTTTTACAATCGCAATAATGTAACTTGGTGAGATAATTCTATCTTAAAATTTAAAAAAATTGTAACTTAGTGATATATGGAAGGCATAACCAAGGGAGGGGGAATTTAGGAGAATAACTCCTACAGTTAGGAATTAGAAGTAAAAACAATAATTATGATTAATATTGAAGCACAAATAATAAGGGTTACTGTAATTATACTATTTGAAAATCTTTATTTCTGTTTCAGAAATCAAAAGTAAGAAGAAATGTAAAAAACATCTAAGATAACTATTGTAAAACTGCATGAAAAGGAAAGTTGCAAACAGGATCTTCTGCACCATGTTCATCTACAAACAGGACATAGTTTGCCAGGCTCATGTTTCTGGGTGATAACGAAAGGGAATGCTCCTCTTTCTTGTAGTATTGAAGAAAAAGGGTCTGATACTGATGTAGTTACATCAGATGATGAAGGAATGGCTGAATGAAACCCTGAAACTCTCAAGGCTATGGATCCTTCATCATCACATAGTAATTAATAAATACCTCATGATCATTTTCTGCAATGGAAAGAAAATTAACATTGTTGGGAGACAATAAATAGAAGGATCAAACAGTATTTACAGCTGTTATAGCAGGTAACCAACCTATTCTAACCAGTGTGGGAGGGTCGAGTTTTTTTCTCCCCTGTCTAGCTGTTTCTCCTCCCTCACCTATTAAAAGTAAAAGCACATATCATAAAATAATGAGCTTTCAGATACTACAAATTAAAATCTTTTAGCTCATCAAACTGGACAGGAATTACATATTTTTTGAGGAGGTGAGTTTATTCAATACCTTTGGAATTTATAACTAAAAATACTGAATCGATGTTGGAGACAAAACTAGGAGCCCTTTAAGAGCTTTCAAAATGATACACTTTTGATTTTTTTTTTCTTTTTTTGAGTTCATTCCCTTTATTCCCTAACAACCAATTAATTAATGCAACTCATGAGAGAAATGTCCCCAACAATTAAAACTATATTGTATTTCAAATGATGGATGCAGAGACTCAAGAATTAATTGTTGTGTATATTTTAATTATTAAGTAGTTTTTATAATAAAACTAACCCATATATCCATGGTTCAAGGTGAAATTATACTTTAAATGAATAAAATTAAATATATCTCGATTATATTTGCAATAGTATTATTATTCATATTATAAATTAATAATTATAGTATAAATGTATATTGATTTAAATACAAACTGGAAACAACAATCGCTATTCATTAAAACAATTTTGTTTTTTAATTAAAACATTTGGTTTTAATGAGGATTTGCAAGATTCAATAATCAATATCAATCCATCATAAAATTAAATAAAAATATTACTAATGTACTATTTATATACTATAATTATACTAATATTACTTAGTAAATATAATTTGAAAACATAATGCAAGCAAGAGACATAGAAATATTTCACTGATAAATAGATAACTTTAATTTATTGTAAGAATACATTTCTGATTCAGGCTACACCAGTTAAATGAGCCATTGATTATAACAGCAGTGTAAGCCAAAACTGGAGTTTTGTGATATTTAACGGTTTTGGGGAAGTTAGTTCCATTAAATGTTTTATAAGAAATAAGAACTTACTTTCTCTGTTAAACTAGTCAATCACAAGCATATGTAACAATTTAGAAGTATTTGAAGTTAATACACTCAGTAATTAATTAATTATGTGTGTAATGAAAATTGAATGGGATGAGAACACAATGACGTACGCTTCTTTTGCTTCAGTAAAAAACTGTGTAATAATGCTAAATTGTTTTTGTTTTTTTAAGTAAATATTCTATGATTTAACTACTTATATTAAAGCCATTTTATATTTAGCTTAAATTGGAGCTTGTAATTGGTAACTATTCTGATTTTTTAAGAGAAGAAAATTAAATTAAAAATTGGATAGCCCCAATCCCACCAAGCCATAGTGTTTTTCAGATGGGTATAAATTAACAAGATGCCAAGCCAGCCTGAAGGAACTACATCAATGCTTATGATTTTTAGGTTAAATTATAGAAATACTCGAATTCTAAAGTTTGTTTGCACATTACATATTTTCAAACATACCAATTCTGTATAACATAAATCAAAAATTGATTAAAGCTGACAATCACTAACGAAACCACCAAGAATATTTTTCACAAACGACTGAAACGAACTAAAAAACAACTCTCTGAATTAATCACATGCACTTAAATGAACAACAATTAAACTAAAGGTATTTTGATTCAACATATGTTGGAGAATTAGAGGAATCATTCAAGAGGATGAAAACTGGGAACTTGTATATATTAAATCATGATTATAAAATTACAAATACCATTAATTTCAATTGAATACTAAGTTATTCAAATAGGATGCTTAGCTATTCTCACATAACTTTTAAGAATGTTACAGAAAATATATAAATATTTTTAAAAAAAAGTTGCCCAGTTTATCTGTGATCTTCACTCATTGTAATGTGGCCCAACCTCAGTTTAATCTTATCCATAACGGCCAAGAGATTGTGCTAAACATTAAAACACATAATAAATATAAAAAATACAGAAATTATAATAAAACATCAATATGCATACCTGAAAAATTTGAACACCCAACATTGTTACAACAATGAGCTCCTTAACACCATCTCCAGTGATATCAACATAGTTTATGGAATGTACCGAATGTGAAAACTTATGTTGACCTTGTAATATCCAAACTGCATTTTCATACTTATAGACTAGTAACTCCTAGAATGAATTATCACTCATAAACAATATAATCTTTAATAACTTCAAGAAGATTATTTAATCTCTTAAAACAATAGTGAAAATAAAGTAATAAAAAAAGTCAAATTAAAACTATTACTATATAGAAACTTGATGAAATAAAGAGTATTAGGGGGAGTGACAAGTAAAGAGAGGTGTATGTTGCTCAGCATGTCTATTTATGTCTTGCACTATATAAAATAATCAGTGATTATATTACAGAGAGGTCTTCCTCACTTCTCACCAATTACTCAGATCTATCCAAAGGTAAGCATACTTCAATATTCTTTAGTCACAACCTAAATTTTAATAATGTGTAAGGGAAGAAAAATATAAAGATTTTAACATATATCTCCCTCATGACTTGTAGCAAGTTAAGTTTTAATAGTTTATTTTGTTTTCCATTCAATGGATAAAAGATAATATCACAAATGTGCAACTTTAATCATTTATCTATTTTTATTTAGTGAATTATTTATTTTTTTAACATCTCCAAAAATGTTAATGACTAATTTTATTCTGGTTTTATACACTAAATTTAGACATTGGCGTACATGAACAAAAATTTGTGTTTTCAAATTTATATTTGATTTTTTGGAGTTATATCAATGGGTAGTTTCTCCACTAGTCTGCATCATGTCATTGTACAATTCATATCACATTTACTTATTGTACATATTTTTAATACAGTTGTAAATATCAATAAATAAAATATTTTTTACTTACTTTTGCAAAAGTTCCTATTAAAATTTCTTTTGTTGTGTCCATATTAACATCAGCTATGCATGCACAAAGAGCAATATCATATTTATCACTGTCTGGAAGAATTATTCTGTTTTCAAATTCTCCATCAACTACATCCCTAAAACAAATATTAAAAAGCTAATTGGACAATTTGGAAATATGCATTATATCAACTAAATACATTATAATTCCAGTAAATATTATTTAAAAAAGGGTTCTAAAAAAAAATGTAAGCCTTAATTTTGACATAAAAAAATGTAATATAAATATTCAAGAACTGTTGGATGATAAAAAATAATTGCACAAGCACTGCAACTGCTATTAGTGGGGCAAAGTGGTCTGGCAAGAGGAGATGCAAGTACTTTTTGTTAACACCTGGCAGATCTCTAAGCATTGCTGCCCGGATCTTATTGAAATGAACGAAAGAAACACTTTGGTTTCTTTATGGCCAACTTTAATTATTAAATTTGAGCAACAGTTAGAACAGTCTAGATCTTATAAAGCTAAGTGATAAATAAATCACAAGAACTACGACAATTTTATTTCATTCACTTACATAAAGACTACAGATGGTTGTAATGTATTAATAACTAATAGGTTATAGCGATGACTCTTTCCATCATTCAGAGCATCATTTTTCTCTTTCAACCTTCCTAAAAAATAATGAAATATATATAGTGAATCTATAATAATACCATGTAAAATATTAAAGTACAAATAGATCTATTTTCATAAATTGGAATCATATACTTCAGGATAAATTAGCAAATTACTTTCAAATTCTTTAGTGATAAATATTTATATCTGTATTTAATGTTAGTCTTCCTTATATTGTTGACATTTGACATATTATTACTCCTTTATACTGTGTAAACATTGTCCAGCATAAGAATAGGGACAAGACTTCATGGTTATACGGCCAACAAATAATTTTCAAAAAATCTATTACCAAATTGGCCAATGAATGCAGTAACCTTTCTGTGAATAAAGAATTTGAGTACAATTTAACCAATCCTCTTAACTGATTAACCAACTAATAATTTTGTTTTAGTCAATGATATTGCTTCAGGAATCAAGAGGTTTGATAATGATATTACTATAGACCGAAGCTAACATGCCTCTCTTCATCAGCCCATTCAAAAATCAAATAGATCAGATCTTATTCATTCAGATTGATATAACAGAAAATAAATTTTCTGCCCATAGGCTGCCAACCTCATAAATTGTCTTATTTATACAGGCTATTGAGCCACTAAGATCCAATTATAGAGGTGAACATCGAAAAAAAAAAATTAATAAATCCAACCTCAATTACTGAGGTTTACAAATTAACAGAAGTATTTCAGTCCAAAAGTATTGGAACCTTGTTGTAATTATCAGTAATAGAAATTTCTCAAATATCCAGAGCCTACGTAATGAGGTTATAACATTGTATAAATTTGAATGCAAAATTTGATCAATACATAAACTTAAATTCTAACAAAACAAAATAGACAATTAGAATATTATAATTGAAAAATGAAATAATAATCAATAAAAATAAAAGATGTGAGGAATTGATACAAAAACAAAAGTAACATTAAACCTTAATCCATTAATGATCACAGCAACATTACAAAATAGTTTGAATAAAGTCACTTCTACAAGATACGAAATAAATGTTGTAGTTAATGACGACATAATAATGGATTTTGATAAGTAGGAGTAACAATAAGCATAAGTGAGTGAAAGAACAAATAAATATATAATTAAGTAAAGGTAAGAAAAATTTTATATAAGAAATGTATAGAATACCAACTGTAATAATTTAATTAATAGTTAATTTTTAAAAAATATAATATATCAAATTGTAACAATAGTATAGAATAATCATAATAAAATACATTATAGTTAGATTTTCATGATGAGGTAGAACCCTTAAAACTTTGGTGATGTAATACATTTGTTATAAATAAAACAATATCAAGGAAGAAAGTAATTTTGACACCTAATTTATGTACAGTGGAATTTTACTAATCCATACCATTCCATAATCTGAACCACCCACACAACAAAAATAACTGAAGATTAGATTTTATTTATGTATTATGTACATATACATACATTCAATAAAACCATATTATCAGCACCTTACGCACTCAGGCTTAAATAATCTAGTTAAATATATCAACTCTTTTGATTTAACATAAAATCAAAGATATGTAAAATTGCATAGATCCGAATGTATGTGAAATGCTCATGAAAAAACTTAACATTGGATGAATAAAGAAGAAAAAGATTGGGAACTTCAAACGGATGAAGAAATAATTTGAAAGTTATGAAGAGCAAGAAGTTGAAGAAAATCTGACAGAAAGTAAACTTTCGAAAGCAAGTTTCAAGTTCCATACAAACAAAAATACCATATTATTTAATAAAGAAATAATTAAAACATAAATTTCAGTACAATGATTGAATATTGTAAAAATATTCTTATGTAAATACACTTATAATTTTTGGACATACTGGAAGATTGCTGATTGACCATGTGTATCAATGACTGGAATATGGTCTGGGTGCGGTCAAATAAAACTCAAATAGTACACCCATTTACTATTTGAGTTTTATTTGATCGCACCTGGACCATATTCCATTCATTTATAATTTTTGGAAGATCAATGATTGGCAGTGTGTCATAAAAAGAAGATTGTCCAGGTGCAGTCAAAGAAAAGAAACTCAAATAGTCATAAAACTATTAAATGAAAACCAATGTTTTGCCCCACTTTGCAGGGCTAAAAAAGATACAAACACTTAAATAAGGTAAAAATAAATGAACAGTGTAAATTTAAAAATAAAAAAAAGATGTACAGTGAAATGTAAAATTAAATAAGAATAAAAAAAAATATTTTGACAATTAATGAAAACAGCAAATAAAACAGATATATAAAATACAGTAAACACTAAAAGATAGAAAAAGGGAATAAGAATAGAAGAAGATAATGAACAAGATAGGAAATACCTGCAGATGAAAGGCGAGCACAAGAAAGAGAGGTTTACAGGAAACAGTGAGAATGGTGGGGTATTGGTGGTTATTTGTATTGTAATAGACCTCCGAAACATTGGCTCATATTAAATAGTTTAGGGACAATTAGGTTTTTTGGGAGGGGAAGGGGGGACCGCACCCATCTTCCTTTATTAAAGTTTTTGCTTTTAAATTTATTTCTTATTTTTTCCTGTACAGTAATCCTAACTTCCTTGGTTTTAATTAGTTCAGATAAGCAAGAGTCAACTGTATTTTGTTTAAAAGTTACCTCGTTTTCAACTGAAAATACAAGAACAATGGTGTAGCCAAGTAAGGCTATAATTATAAATAAATATAATCCTGATTTAAACATATGAAGGTACAAATTACTTTTCAAAATTTATTCCAGTACTAAATAAAATAAAATTTGGGATAACAGTCAAGGCAAGGAAGGGAGTTATGAAACCTTATGAAACCTCCCAAAGGCTTAAGACATACTTAGAACAGTTATTTTACAAACTGGTTCAGTGATTTAGGATCAATCAATTGACAGTGCTTTATACATTATCAATTACAGGAAACTTATTCAAGGAAAGAAGGCAATATTCAAAATTCTCTCCTGTAAAGTTAAGGAAATGTAACAAAGTGAGTGTCCAATACCTCTGAGGTATAGATGTATTTATCAATTTTGGTTTGCATTTCCCCAAAAAAAAAAAAAAAAAAAAAATGGTTGCTTTATAGAATTATAATACAATTTTTATTTTTATTTAAAATGAAAAATATGCAAACAGATACAATAAAATACCTTCATACAATTTATTTTTATGTTTCTTATAAAATTGTTTATACGTAAAATAAAATACCTTATGATAATATAATTTTAATTTTTCTTAAAATTTTTTTTTTACAATTATACAAAGTTCAATACAATTTTTGAAATCATAAATTTTCAGTTTCTTCTTCACTATTATTGCTTCTGAAGAATAATACAGAAGTTCGGTAATAAAGATCAATATATTGGTTCTTCATTTACAGGTGCTGGAGATATCTTTTTAATTTCACAGTGATGCTTCTCATAAATAAACCTAGGTCATTTTCAGGCTCATGGTTATGCTAAGCCACTTCACTTCACTTCTTATGTTTATAGTATCCCAACTAGGCTTTTTTCTTGCCCTCCTAAGAAATGAAGGCGAAGGACCTGGTTAATCACTATGTGAAGATAAGGAATCATTAGTCTGGAGAGTTTCAGGATTAATTCAATTAGTCCTTAATCAACCAATATTACTCCCACAGATCCCACTTTTAGACTTGTTTTCTAAAACACTAAAGAAGAAAGAGGACCTTTTGGCATCACCTAAAAACATGAGTCTGCCATCTTCGTCCATTTTTTATATTAACATGGTGCAGTAGATCCTGTGGGCAATTTTCCAATTATTATCTTGGGTGTCTTTCCACCTCTTCTTTAATGGATATAGAAGAGGTTATCTGAAACAGAAATAAATATTTCAAGTAGTATAACTACAATAACTCTTATAATTTTTACATCATATACTAATCATAATTATTGTTTTGTAAGTTTCTTAGTTGCAAGAGAAATTTTTGTTTTTCTGAATAATATTTTTCTTATATCACCAAGCTACATGAGTAGGATAGTTTGAGAAACATTGGAAACAATGTGCAAGCATTAGGGACCTCTAATACTAGTTTTACTACACCAATGTTGATAGTAGATATTTTTATTTATCATTATAATTTTATTATTTATTTATCATTATAATTTTATTATTTATTTTTCATGGAGTAAATAATCAGGAATCAGTCAGAATTGATTTGTTTATTGTACAGGCCAATGATTAAAATAAAGCATGTGGGCTATTAGGAGGGTTAAAATTAACACTCAGTGAATATGAATATAGGTAAGTAATAACAAATATAAGATAGGTTACAAAGACATAAGTAATAGATAGTGAATATAACATTGCATAAGCCTTTGTTATTATTTTTATATTTGTTATTAGTCATACATATATCACATATTTCATGTTTAATTGTACTCCTCTAATTTATTACAATAAAAAAAAATGCAGTAGTAATAATAAATAAACTTACCGTCTTCATTTAATTTTTCTCCAATTGTCATCGACACGTTATTTTTCACAACAATATTTCTGTAATCTTTATGCTTGTGGTCATAAAGAATGACGTTTTCATGGAGAATCCCTACTATCTGCTCATGATCATTTTCATCAAACCCATTCTTCAATAAGGCAACTGAAAGAACAACAAAGATTGGCAAAGAATTTAATGATAACAAAGACTTGAAACAATGGCAACTGGAAACCAATAAACTGCCGACCAGCAGACTACTTCAGAAGCGATCAAGGCAAACCGTTTAGACATGATATACCTAAAATCCCAATCAGTGCCAATGTAATAGGGTCTGTTTATTTCCATTAAAGCAGAAGTCAACGGCCAGTAGAAACCCTCTACCCCAACAGGGGGCAATACCAGTGAATGTTTACCTTAAGGGATCAAATAAAATTAATGAGAAAGTATGAAATACAAATATCAAGTAATAGCCAATTTACAAGCAAATCACATTTATTAAATTATGCATGGAAAAACTTTATCAGGAGTATTCACAAAATATGATGATGGCTGTCAAATAATGCAGCGAGTCCCTAGATGTCAAAATTTATCAACCAACAAAAGTGCATAAGAGACTGTTTTGCTTGAAAGGAAACAAAACAGAGTATCCTTGAATAATATACAAGGTTTTCAGAATATTAAAGGTAGCAAGTAGCAATTTATCAAATTTCTTTTAAATGGTAAAATCAAAATTCCTATATAGAATTGCTACTTTAAGATATTGCCACTCAGATTCAAATTGTATAACATATGGATCAGATTGTATACCGAGAAATATTATTGGTTAGTGCTTTAATTTATAAGACATTTGATATTTTTATACTCACCTAGCACAGATGATTTAGTGTATACAGGTTCGGTTTTTACTGTAAATAAGGAAACTCGAGAAACTGGAGCATCAAATTGATTTGATATGTTTAAAAGTAAAACGTTTTTTGTGATATCAACCATGAATATTTTAACTAAACCACATTCGCATCCAAATGCAGTCAAGCGTCTGAAAAACATTAATTTCTTAATTCAAAAAGAATTTGGAAACACAGTAAACATAATATCTAGAATTTTTAGGTTGAAACTTATATCTGTCCTATTCAAGGGCTTATTTAAATGTTGCCTTTTATCAAATCACTTATATAGATCAAAGTAAAAATCCTGTCTCATTTATATGGTCTTCAAACAAAATAGCATATGGCATCCTGCAAATATCATTACACAGGGACACATCCATTAAGGACCCAACAACTTTACACATAAACATATTGAAAACCTACAGGGAAAAAGAGGTAGGTTATAACTAATGTATCCCAACCATCAGGAAACAAAATGATACCATAAATGAGCTAATAGCAATGTCCCCAAACTTAAAAGTATTAAAAGTAAATTTCAGAAAATTGGGTTACCGATTAGTTAAAAATTTCAACTTTGATTTTCCAAACCCTATAAGCCAACAGAATACCCATCCTCCTACCGTCCTATCTCTCTTTTACCTATCATGGGCAAAATCCTCGAAAAACTCATTTTGAAAAGCTTATACCCCATTCTTGATTCCAATCATATAATGCCAGATCACCAATTTGGATTCCAAACCTCTCATTCCACTATCCAGCAATGTCATCGTGTGGTGGACGTTGTCTCGTCTTCTTTAGAGTGCGGAATGTACTGCGAGGGAGTCTTTTTTGATGTAGAACAGGCTTTTGATAGAGCCTGGCACCCGGGACTGCTTTACAAACTCCGTTAATTCCTACCTCCTACATACTCATTATTCGTTCCTTTCTCACTGACAGATTATTTAAAGTAAACCACAATGGTTCCTATTTATCCCTCTTCTTTCAGTCCGCTGGTGTTCCTCAGGGTAGTATCCTCGGCCCCATCCTCAACACAATCTATACAGCAGACATCTCAACCAATCCTAACACTATCCTCACCACGTATGCCGATGACACATGTGTGCTCGCTGTTAATAATAACCCTTTAATTTCATCCCAAACTCTTCAATCCCATATCACAGCCCTCGAGGAATGATGTCGTAATTGGAGGATTAAAATAAATTCCAACAAATCCCATCAAATTACCTTTACCCTACGTCGCAAACCTGCTGACTGCCCTACAGTACACTTCAATAATGTTGCCCTTATCTCTGTTGAACAGATACGCTACCTTGGACTACATTTGGACAAACAACTAACCTGGAATCCTCACACAAGACTGAAAAGATAGGAAACTGCATGTCGATTTAGACTATTACAGCACTTACTAGACAAACGGGCCAAACTTCCAATTCCTTACAAAAGACTGATTTACATGACAATTATAAGGCCTATCTGGACATACGGCGTTGAGCTTTGGGGCTCCACTAAACCTTCAAATTCCTCTCCTCTCGTGTCCAATCCTTACAATCCAAAATCCTTCATAAAATCCTAAATGCTCCCTACTTTGTCATAAATAAAATCATCCACAAAGACCTTAATGTTCCATTTGTAACCGATCTAGCCCGAACCAGATATCAATCCTTGCATTACAAACTCCCTAACCACTCAAACCCATTAGTTTCTAATCTTGCTTCTTCTTTTATTCCGGACAATCCTCCTAGGCGTCTGAAAAGAAGATGGCCTCGAGACCTTATATTGTAAAATGTTTTTAGAGTGCTACCAATGGGTAGTTTCTCTACATGCTTGTACCATACCATTATGATTTCCTCAAATTTACTTGATGTATTTATGTACAGTTGTAAATATCAATAAATAAATTTAAAAAAAAAACTTTGATTTTAAATTTTCTATTTCCAATAAGCTATAAGAGCCACTAGAGTGATAGATTGACGGATATTGTCCATAAAAAAAAAGATAATAAAAGAGAAATATATTATATATTAAATTAAAACTTCTACCCAAAAACACAAATACAACCAAAAGACAAATTTTTAGCCCTGACGAAGCCCTGAAACGTTGGCTCAATAAAATAGTATAATTCTACTATTTGAGTTTTTTTTTACCACACCCGGACCATATTCCATTCAAATAAACAAAATGGTTTAGTAAAATCCAATAATAAAAAATAATACATTAAATAGTAACATGAAACTAAAAATACATTTAGTGGTGGTACAAACTATGAAATAAATAAAATATACAAACATAAAAATAATGAAAACAAAATAGTAAAGTCAATCCAAAAAAGGATAACAGAATATTTTAACAACATAAATACTAAAGAAATTATCCCAGATAAAAATCCTCAAAAGTATAAAATGGTTGCCCACCATGGTGCTCAAAGTTACCCCCACCCTCCCAAATAACTAGACCTAATAAATCAAGATACTCTTACATGAAACCTATAAATGTTTAATTTAATTAAGTTTAAGAAATACTAATTTATTAATATCATGATAAAAGCTCTTTTACAAATGTAATGAAAAAATTTCATTATAATATAGAAATATTTGCTTATTCTTAGTCTATTACTTAAATGATCAATAAAAGTAGCTATAAAAAACAAAATTTATTGAAAATCATGGGCGACATCTAAATGTTGATTTAGATATGATAAGTTATTTAAGTTAGATATAATAAGTTATTTAAGGAAAAAAAAATAATAAAAAGTATTTACGAACAACTTGGTAACAAAAATGAAATTTGTATAATTATTAGTATATACTGAGGAATTATATTAATAATGATAATATATTCCTAGTCAATGAATGATGTCTACACCAAAATATAAATAGATAGAGGATATCATTTTCAGCCATATATATCTAAAAAACAATAATAAATAAAATTATGTTCACTATAAATAAAAACAAAATGTAAATATAATGCAGTTATTCAACTTTTAAAAAATATGTATACAAAATAAATTTCAAAGAATGAAAGTTAAAACTAAAAAAAAAAAATACTCATTAGGTATCTACAATTTATATTTTTAAAAATATAATAAAAAGATAAAATTACAACAAACCATGAATCAAAAAGAAAATACTGTATGTTGATCACAGTAATTTTAAAACAAGTGCAGTACCAGATTTAAATTGATATGATATAATCCGAGACCTTTTATCAGCCATCACATTTTTTTAACAAATGAAACTGAAAGAACTAAAGTAGTATACTAACATTCCTGTTTAAAAAAAAAATAATGTTACATGTTAGTGAATGATTTGTAACAATTAACTGAACATATATAAATCATAGGATATTCATTCTGATTGTACAGAACAAATAAACATCTACTAATACAACGGTTCTCTAATTAGATGCCCTGATATTTTTAAATAAGAAAATTACAGTATTAAATAAAATAAATAGTTTAAAACAAATTTTAAAAAATTAATATTGGTTGTGTATTACAATTCTATATTTTTTATTTTTCTACTTTATCTACTTCTGTGGTTTATTATTTCATTTATCAATCAAAAAGTAGGAATAATAATAATAATAAAAGGGGTGTTATGAATTTAGTCAAGTAATTTTAGTATGAGAAAAAAATAGTAGAGAACCATTGCACTAATAAACTAAAGAAATATATAACTGCACATAGATTTATTACCTTTCTTTATCAGAAGTATGTTTTATATCCACCCAGAAAACAATACTTGGTAATCTAGAAAACTCAGGAAATATATCTTCTGCCTCAATTTCACAATATGTGTGATTTTGAGGATCTTCTCTGAATAAATGCATTTTTAGATCACTGCCAGATAACAACCAAACTGCCTGCGGCAATTAAGTTATGCTTAAATACAAAATCATTTAAAGAAAATAATAATATGCTGTCAAATTATAGATTAATTCAATATAACTTTCTCTTAGTTCATGAAATAAGTTTGATAAACATTAACTTTAAATAAAAAGTTAAATGCTAAATCAGTTAAGTTCAGAAAAGTGTATTTTACTTTATTAGTAAAATAAAACTTTACAAAGATCATGCAAATAAATTCCAATTTTTTATAACCTGGCATATAAGGGACTGTTATTCTAATTCAAATATGACGGGAATTAGTTTTCAGACTATGAAACATAGCTAACTACTGAGGATCCCACTCAAACAATGCAAATAAGGAGACAATGTCTAAATAATGAAAAGCAAAATTTGTTTTATTAATACTTCTTCATTATGAAAAGATACTATCTACTATAGGGATTGTTTAATGATAATCAATGAACTTGACAAAAACAACATCCTCCCTTTTGCTTCACTGTTTCTCCCTCTCTATGACCAGTCAAAATGTTCTGATGATTTGTAGCTGAGGGCATTGAGTAGTAGGTTTTAACAACCTTGGAACTGCAGCAGCACCAGTTAAAATCTGTCCTGAGAGTCAACTTTTATTTAATGGAAGTCCAAAAGAATTGAAACTTGATCCCCCCCCCCCAATTAAGATTATAATAGGATGATACCCTGTAAATCCTCCCTCCCTTTCCAAACAAAATAGCCAATTAAACATTGTCCCAAGAAGGTTAATAGTGCACTTTTTTTGTTTTTTTTCATTGCCCAGAGAATTTCATTTTTCTTTTATCCGAATTTCTTACTTATTTATAATTATCCAAACCATAGTGTGTGCAGATAAACTAACAAAACCAACGAGCAAACAACTTAACCTATACACAAGTACATAATATAATATAACAACAAACAAAAAGAGATTATAGAAATTAGGAACCTCTTCTATTTTTTCTTGATTAAACAGGCTTGTATGGTACAGCTGGTAAGGAACAAATGTCAATTCAAGCATTAGGCAATTTTGAGCTAAACAGTCAAGATTCAATTCTCCTTTTTCTTCAACATCTTGCTCTGTATAAATATTTAAATATGTTTCAGTGCTCTGGTCCCCATTTACCTAAATGTAGAAATAAAGTAATAAAATAAATACTTCATATGACCCTATGTTGAAAATGAATACTACAATAATGGGAATGGAAGTTAAATGTATCATTAGTATTAAAACCCACTCCCAATTCAAATGTACCATATTTTAGCATTCTTGCACTACAGAAAACACTTCTAATAACAAGTAAAAAGATGTAATGTTAGGTACCTGTGAGCATTATATCTTTATAATTACTAATAAATTATCTTTATAATTTATCTATACATATTCAATGACAAATATCATTGTATTATAATAGATCTTCAGCCTCCAATTTTTTTTTTGAAAAATCACAAAAATGCAATAACTTTAAAACAACTCCATCAATCAAAATGAAACTTACGAGAGGTTTAGGACCATCTAAACTACATGGAATAGTACAAACCAGATCTATGTAAATAAATTAGAACCAGAGACAGGAAACAAAATGTTTAAAAAGTTTTACTTTATTTGAAATTTCATTTCTTTTTATCCATTGTAAAGGAATAAAATGTAAAAGATAATGATAAGGGTTAAAAGATGGACATTCAGTTTCTAACAGTAATAGGCAAAATAATACCATAGAAGTAGGGATTTATTTCAAAATTTGGCCTTGTTCAAATGTTCTTTTAGGATTTTTAATTTCATAAAATCATGCAAACCTCTACAAACCCCTTAACTGAACCAGAGGGTTGAAAAATTATATAGAAATTGAGCTAGTATTTAGAGAAATGCCTTTTGGGGGTCTCAAGTTAATCTTCATAAAATCGATTAAGGTCAACTTCATTCTGTTAAGAGGAAGATTATAGAATAGTAAAATAGATAACAGATTTTTTCAAGCGGAAAAAAATAGCTTGGAAAACTCTGGACATCAAATTGTTTCTTCCTGAAAGAATGATCCATATGAGAGAGATTTCATTGAATTTATTTATGAATGGTTGACAAACTCCGGGTTTGCCTTAAGCATTAAAGGCAAAATTTCTTACTTCTTTGTCTTTACCTTATACTATTGAAATACATGCTCTCACTTAGAGCATGGTCAGAAAATGGTCGGAGTCCATGTTAGCTCCCCAGAAAATTCTCGTATTGAGTATTCAGTTAATATCTCAAACTTACTAGAAAGTAGTCAGTTTAGTTCACACTGTTTCCATCCGGGGATGTTCATGTACTCAGATGAACTTCTTTTCAAAGGAATAAACTAGTGCCAACTACAAGATTTTGTGACACAAAGAAGTTAAGTCTCTATGAAGGCCATTCATTTAGACTATTTTTACCAATGGTAGGGAAAAAGATTGCTTCATGCCAACCTTAGTGTTAAAATAACCTACAGTAATTACTATTTCTAAACGAGGACATGCTTTAATAGTTTTATCAAACAAGACAAAGCATTCTTCAGTAATTAGAGTATGATACATGATAATTAAATACCTTTAATTTTAAGTTGATAAGACTATCAGGTCTTATCAATTTGTTTTACAGATGAAATCAATGATACTATTATTGATAAAATAGGCTATTGGCCGATTTTGAGGAATGGGGGTGGGCTCCTGACAAAATCTAGCATCAGGCACTTGCAACCCATAAGATAGCCCAGTACTGAAACTGTATGGAGAAAATCTTTTAAAAAATGTGGGAAAGGAAAATCTTTCGATCTAGAGCCGTAAAAAAGAAGGAAATCAGTACCACATGAAGAAAAATCAAGAGATGAGAAACTTATAAGAAGCACTCAATGTTTTATCCATCATAAAGGGTGGCAGAATAGGATGGCTAGAACATAAATCCAAGGAAAGCAAAATATTTACCTTAATTATCGTGATTCCAATGAAAAAGTCATCACAGGTTTTAGATCTGTTAAAAGCATCAATTGAAATTATTTCTGCACCAGCTAAAACAAAGAAAATTTTCCTTTTCAAAAGAGAAGTTTAAAACAAGCACATATTTTATTCAGTTTTGAAAATGATAAAATACTCAAAGAATAAGTATTCGAGTGTAACAATCAAATGTAAATTACTTAAATAATGAAACTACTTCTTTCTCAAATTAAGAAATACTACTGAAAAGCCTCTCATAAATGAAAGAACTAATTTCAATACTTAAAATGTTGAGAAAATAAAATAGAATTGAGCTTACTAGGAATATATGTGAAGGGTACTTCTTTTATTACAGGTAAGAGAATATTATTCTCATCAATAAATTCACATGAGTATATTTTTCTTTTTAGTGTGGCTACAAGTGTTTTGTTTTTCCCATTTGACTGCTGCAAATTTACTACAGAATAAATATTACCCTGAGTAGGTAATGGGAAATAGTGAGCATCGACAAAGCATTCCATAAGTTGATTGATTGTATGAATCTTATCATCAAAAGATATTAAAGGTTAAATTTGTAAATAGAAAAATGTAAACATCAAAAGCTCGAATTGTTGACAAAATAGTCACGAACGAGTCGTTGTAAAGATGACAGATTTAATACAAAGACTATACTGAGATAAATGAATAAACTTAAATTTGAAGAATTAGTTGATAAACCTCTCATATGGTGTTAATGTTTATTAAAGACAACTCTGACATATAATGTCTTTATGAATGTATATTTGTGCAATGTTAAATCAATAATAAACCGCTAAAATTAATTGACAAGATTTGAAACAATGTATTTACACCTAATTGATAGAATTTTAAATTATACTATCTAAACTAAACTTGATTATTGATTCCGAACGTTGGGAGAAATTCTTTAAAACACGCAGAGCATTAATATGTATCTTATGGAAGTTCAAAACAATACTGATTGATTACAAATGTGAAGTCGTCCACAAATTCAGGCCTACTAGTGGTAACCAATTCAAGGTTTAGGACCGATAAGAATGGCCTTGGTTTTTTCTGGATTCAGGATCAACTTATTTTCCAAAGCCCAGCGGTAAATTATGTTAATATCTTCCTGGAGCTTATTGGATGCTTCGAGTATGTCAGAAGGGTGAAAGCATACATAAATTTGTGGGTCGTCGGCATACAAATCATATTGGGAGTAGCGGATAACATTAGGTAAGTCATTTATGAAGATGGAAAATGGGGTTAGCGAAAGGGAGGAATACCTCGAGAGAGAAGTAGCGATAATGGGCATATTTATTGGGAACGTTAACAGTTTTGGAGCAAAGAGACAGGAAGGAGTGGAACCAGTTTAAAGCACTATTAAATAGGAAAATATTTCATAGCTTTGAAAAGAGGATTTTGTGGTCAACGAAGACAAAGTGTAGTGAAAAATCATATGACATTTGTGTGTCTAGGTCAATGACAGACAGTGTCTAGGTCAGTGATTCCCAAAGTGTGCGCGGTGCCGTCCCGAAATATTCAACTAAACAATTTGACAATTTTCTTGAGGTTTTCAATTCTAGAATTTCGCGCCAACATCGTGTATGCTGACAAGCTGGGTTTTTGGCGGTCGCGGTAATCAAAAGTAAATATCACTCGAAAAAATTAACATTGAACTAGAAATGAGGGTCGGCATATCCAATGTTATTCTGATATTTTTGAAGTTGTTTAGTGAACATCAAGCACATCCATCCCATTAATAATTTTTATAATCTTAATCATCAACGAAGTTCAATAAATTGTTTGTGAACTTAAATTCGTGTTTAATTTATTTTTCAACTAACCTAACCACGTAGTGTTTGTCCAGCCTCAACATGGATATTACCGAAACGGTTGAAATTGGATATGTTACATTATTCCAAAGAAAATATTAAGTATCTGTTTTTAATTTTTGGCTTGTTAAATGGGTAATCGCTTTTAAAAAGTAAGGTTTTCCAATTTTTTTAGAAATTCAAAAATTTAGAAAAAAAATCTGATGTATCAAGGGTGCTGCGGAAAAAATACGATTATTTAGGGAGTCGCAAGCCGAAAAAGATTGGGAACATCTGGTCTATGTAAAAACTGAACCTTTTCCTAAAAGAAAATAACGCAACATTTTTTGTTTGCTAGAAAGAACTAAAAAAAAAATTAAATTAATTTTCTTTAATTTCTGGAAAACCTACAATTTGTAACCCCCTACCATGGTTGGCAGAGCCATCAATTTTGACTCTTCACTATACTTAGTTTTGATTAAAGTTATACAAAATTGGGGTGAAATAACTTCCTATATTCTCTTCTTGGACTAAAGAGATGAAACTTGAAGGTAAAAAAATTATCCTGGGGGTTTATTTCGTGAAAATGGTTTATTTTCCGAGAAAAAAAAAAGCATCGATTATCTCTTCCTTCTTAAATTAAAGAAGATTGTCGATAATTTTATTAGGAACTTTCTAAAAATAAAGTATTAAGTTCCAAGTAATTATTTTTTGAATCAATATTTTTTAGAGAGCTACCAATGGGTAGTTTCTCTAAACATATGTAACATTCCATTTTAACTAAGATCAAATTTACTGAATGTATAATATAATATACAGTTGTAAATTTCAATAAAGATATTAAAAAAAAAATCAATATTTTCACAAGACTCAGTAAATTAATTCTATATATGACATAATGAAAAAATCTAATGAGAAAATTCATGATGCCAAATAACTCTCAGTTCAAACATATGTTTATAACAATGAAATCCTAGTCCTAATTGGCTTATCAATTTCTTCCTAGTTAACTTCTCGGAAGCAATCACATTCTTATATCCAATAGCTATATAATCGACATTTCACTTGAGGTCGTTGGCTAACTATGGTAAGGCAGTAATGAGGATGATTAATGTGCAGTAATGATAATTTGCATTATAATTAAATAACTACATATCGTAGTTAGATAGACTGTAATAGAGAGCAAAACCATGAAACAAAACAGCTGTAGTATCTTCCATCTCATTTCCTTCAATCCCCTCATGCTCTAGGGTCCACATCAACGTCAGTTTATTGCCTCTGTCTAATTCCCTTAGTCTTTCCAGACTAGTCCTGACTTTATGGTATAGGACATGATTGCCTTTAAAGCAGCCTGGTTGATATTGATATATAAATACTTTTTTCCTTTTGGATTTGTTTTTAATGTTTTCTAATGGAGCTATCTCAATTGCGTGTATTTTAGTTTAGAAGACAGTTGGGTATATTCCCATTGCTAGGGTTCTTTTGCAATTTGGTCCTATAACCCCAGCCCCTGCTTTTCCTTCCTTAACTGATTCATCTGTATACCAGACCAATGCGCCCTTCTCAAATTTAGGGCCTCCTTTCCTCCACATCTTTTTGTCTGGAATACATACTTTGAAGTTTTTTTCAAAATCAAGTCTTGTGGGTAAATGGTCAGATAGTAAGTTAGCAATATTCTGCATTCAGAATCCTTGGGAAATCTGGGAAAAATTGTTAGCAAATTTTACTAAAGAGAGAGTGGAGAAGTATGTCTTATTGACATTGACTCTGTTCAACATATCCTTCACCATATATAGTGTTTGGTGCCTCCAGTGGTTGCTGGAGTTCACACTCAGTAACCTATACTTCCTCCAAGATAGTTGTTACCTCATTAATAGAAAGGTTAGGATCAGGGGTAACTGCTGTGAGGTCCAGACAAAAATAGAAGGAGAATGTCAACAGGGTCAAGCCCTGTGGAAACTAGTGAGTTCAACGAGTTGTAGTAGGTGCTAGAAGATAGAAGGTTCCTTGCCAAGGCCTATACTGAGGACGAGCAGTGCCAGACTGACCCTACCATGAACTAAGGATAGGGGAGTTTATTTTAGTGCCTCAGATAGCCTACCATGACCATATATCAAGGTGTGACCCTGGGTATCCTGAGATTATACATTCCCTATGTGCAACTGGCAGGAACTTAAGTAGAGATTCACTTGACTGAGGGTCATGGAAATAAGATGCAGGTGCTGGCTGGAGTGATGGCCCCTGAACCTTATCCTCTAGGAGAATATTCTTAAATAAGAAGTGATGAGATGGGGGCTGGAAGCACTACTGGAGGTCCTCCGGGAAGGGATCAGTGATATCACCAACATATACAAGAATATGCAGTAGAACTCCATAAAAAAAAGTGGAATGGACAGTGATGGTGACATTGGTTGTTCCCCGTTTATCCAAGTTTTCACTATTCCAGCCTATATCTCATTCCTATTTATCTTCTTAAACTGAAAATGATTGAACAAGGAATTATCAAGGCCTTCTGAGAGATCTTGAAATAATATTTGTTCCTCTTGATATTTTAAAATATAAGAATAGACATGATCCCATAAGGAATGAAAATTAGTAAAAAATATACCTAAGAATAGTAAAAGTCACTGTACTAAGGGTCAGAAGGAACCAATCCTCAGATCTTAAGGGAAAGGAAGGCAGAAGAATAAACAAGTGATAACTCCAAGAATACTTGATGAGCAGGCAGAGGCATCCTGGTAGAGCCCTAAAGGGACTGAAGAGGGGACCTATTTAGCTTTGAGGAGCTAAGGCCTTATGTACTCACTCACAGTAAACCTTGAAGTTGTGAGGCATTCTACATTTATATTTATTTGGGACGCCTGGGATATCTCTGAGTATTATTTTTATTGATAATATTTACAATGTTACATTATTATATTTATATAAATGTGGTAATAAGTAGTGAAATAACATAATCTGCCTGAAGCTTTTAAGACTTTAAGAGCTTCTAAAGTCTTCCTCCAGGGGTTAACAGTGCAATGATAAAGCAGGTTACAAGAATTGCCACTATAACTTATAATTGTGCTGTTACATTTTTCAGTTTTACACAAAAACCCTCAGCCCTATAAAAAAAAAAAAATAATACAACCATTAAAAGAAAAAGGCTAACAATAAATATGTGCAATGAAGTAAACAGTTTTTAAAAACAAACAAATCATACAGTAAAATAGAATATATTTGGCCATAACAAGGTATACAGATCATTGTTTACAATATCACTTACTACAGCTTAATATAATAAAACATTTTCATAAATGGGTAAATTCAAAATATTTTTCATTAAATATTAATTTTAAAGATTAAAGTTTAAATATAATAATAAAAATAAACTCTATATGCAGTATACATACAACTAAAATATATTTTAATCTGTTAATATCACATGCTGAAGGAATAAATATATATATACATAAATAATTGGTATTATAGATTATTAAGGATTCTAATCAAAATTACTTTAAAATGCAAGTAATATTTCATATAATAAAATTTGTTAAATAAATAAACCTCTGTTTAGATGGATCAAAAGTGGTATATAGATGGAAATAATAGTTCACTTTAGATACCATACTAAGCCATTTAAAGTTATATTTACTAATTCAAGATTTAACAGACATTAACTATCAGGTAAGTCATAAGAAACACTGACCACTGTCAATATAATTAAAAATATTATGTGAAATGGTAACCTCTGAGTAACAAATTTAATATTTGATATAAAAAAGTTAAAGAAAATATAGGAGCATACTTTTTTTTACATAGAAATGGAATAGCAATCTAAATACCTTTAAATTATGAGAATAAAATGACCATACAAGAAAAATATAAATAAGACTTGATAACAGATATGATGAGTTAAATAATCCCAATAAGGCAGTTAATTGTGAATGCTATTCTAGGAAACATGACTTGACTAAACTTCTTAACTATATCACTTTGCAAATATAACTAGTTTTGACGAGTATATAAAATACATTATCATGGTTTAAGTAAAAAAAAAAAAGAAAGAAAAAAAATGCCCATGAAATAATGATCAGGTACTAAGTCCATTTGGTTCACCTTATCTTCTCACATTCTTTTCACAAATAATTTAGTTTTAATTTTACTAAATTATTTCTCTTCCAGCCTGCAAATCACATATTATAAATTACTAATAACCCTTTTGAATTAGTTTTAAGTATTTTAACATTAGATATATACAACAATTAAAAATATATCTTATAAGAAAAATAAATAATTCACATAAGTAAAATGAACTCATAATAAATATCAGACAAATTTGTAACTTTTATGAATAATTTATTTGCTATTAATAAGAAATTACAGTTATAGTGACAAAAAGGGAACTGATAGCAGGATGTACAGTTCTAGAATAGTTAAATGATAATTCAATATTTATCAGTAATTTATATTACCTTTTCAAGTCTGAGGAATAGGAAGAGAAGGTAACACATCTACTTTTTCAGTTAATAATCGCAATACTGTTTTAGCTTTCTTGATTTCACGAGCCTGAAAACATGAATCGTTTATAGAATTGATTTCAAGTTATGCTAATGCTTTTAATAAATAATTTATTAAATTTGTTTTCTAACATATTTTAAAATACAAATTGTTTTACAGTTGAAAAACAATATAATAAAAGAGGAATTAAACATTTATAGTAAAAAATCAATATTTTTTTTTTAAATCAAAGAATATTTTTGTATTATTATTAATCATGATCAACTAGCTGCATTAAATGGACTATATAATGCACTAAAAAGAAATGTCAAAATTTTAAATCATGGTGAATCATGAAAACTTCATTATCACCATGATGTAATATTGTAATACAATATTACATATATGTAACAGAATATTAAATCAGCCTTTACTCATGGATGATTTGATTTGCTTCCTATCCACATGTCGATTAAATAACTGATCAGCCAAATATAGATGATAGAAATAAACAAACAATATAACAAAGACAGACTTCCTTACAAAAAAAAATAGTAATAAAAAAAAATAAAGGAATACTTTTTTATTACAGCTTCCTGGGCAAACGCCAATGCCGTGGTTTAATTTCCAATAGTAACCTGATGGACCTCACTTCCATTGGGGAGGAATGCAAGATGATTCAGTATTAACTCATCTATTGCTATGTGGACACCTATCCAAGTGGTCACCATTAGCTTACATTGGTAATTTGAGTACCAATAGCAACTGTACTAGCCTATTTTCAACCACCCAAAAATAATACTTAAACATCAAATAAGAAAATTGCCCAAAATCATTTAAAAACATACTTATTATTTATTGAATTAAAACTTTACAGTGAGCATAAAAGTAACAGTAAAATAAAAAAAATAATGCATGTCAATACCACTCTTACTTCTACTAGCCATTCAAGTTTTTTTTTTTTGTTGGCTGAACACTTTTTCATTAACATTGAAAATGTAAAATAGCTAATTTTCATTACATAGCCAGTTGAGAATATTCATTTTGTTCCTTTATTTTGGCAAATATCATGGAAACTGCGATTCCTAAGACAAAAATCATTATAACTACTTTAATTTGGATTCAACAAGATTAATTTTAAGCCCTACTAGACATTTGTATGTCTAATAGTTCCTGAAATATTAAACTTTTCTCAAAATGACTCTTTTTCGATTAATGTAGGATAATGTTAAAATATTCAATCGTATGATTGACAGCGTTAAATAACAAATATTGTATTTACAAACCATATTAATAAAATACAATGGATTACCTTAGTATTAAATTGATATAATACAAATCAAATAGAAAATATTACATTAAGGAAGATGGTTCGAGTGGTGTTCAATAAAGTAGCTCAAATAGTACAAAACTATTAAACAAAAGAAACATCATCCTTCATTAATTTCATAGGTTCAATTAATATTCTTATAAGAAAATACTACAGTTTGGAGGTAATCAAGTTCATTACAACTGTAACTTTGGTGTACCAGGTTGGTCTATTTCTATCTTCCTTCTCCTTATTTTCTTATATTTATTCTAAATTAGTATAAAGTCAATTTTTTCATTTTTGTTTTGTGCATTAGTTCAAAGGTAAGAACATCCTACTGCTTATTGAACTCCCCATATTTTCATATGAGATATCCTACCATTGGTCAATTTAGCCAATAGGACTCTAATTATATCATATTCTTTTTTTGGATATTTGAATTTTTAAATACAGTATTAATTAAGAAACTATATTAATAATAAAATAACACAATTAGGGTCCTATTGGCCGGATTGGCAACAGCAGGAAGACCTCATTCGGAAATAAGTGGGGTTTCCAAATACCAGGATGCTCATACCTTCGAAATAATGCAAACAAATAAAAGTGGAAAAATTGTGATTGAACTAAATTAGAATAAATATTAAAAAATGAGGTATAGAAGAATACTGAAATAGACCAATCTGGTTCATCAGAGCAACAAAAGTAGTGAAATTATTCACCTCCAGACTCTAATATTTTCTATTGAATTTGAATTATGTTTATTTAATGCTAATGAAATCTTTTTTTACTAATATATTTTGTAATTACAATTTTTGTTTTTAACGAAGTGTTCCGAGTAACCTACGACAATCTGAAATGTTGAATTGGAAAGACTGCCATAATGTCAAGAAGAATATAACCTATTGCCAGTGGTAGTCGACCGCTTCATGTCGTCATTACCAAATGTCAATCTTCCTTCTTCTGTCGTCAGCCACGTTATGCGCCATCCTTTAGCCGATCAACGTTTTGGGGAGTCAGGTCCAGTCGATCTATTAATTAGTGGAGACTTATACCCACGGATTCTCGTTGGAGCTCCTTATCCTAATGAAGTTGATGGACTTTACGTGTATAATCTTCAGCTTAGTAGTTTCCGACATTGTTCATAATTTGGTTCAATCTACGTCCTGCTCTCTGTTCTTCAAATCTACTCTTAGCGTTTCGAATTCTACCGAGAACAGGGTATTCATCCTTCTTCTTCTTGTTCAATGATCTCTAGAGGCAACAAGTTACCACCTTCTTCATGCACTGCTCCTCATACAACTCGCCACAACACTGTATGGCGTGAATCTTCGACATTGCGTCGGACCTTCGGACCCTCTAAAGATTTCAAAACAGCAAAGCAAAATATCAGTGCAAGGTCATCCGGTGGCTCAGCAGGTACATCCGTTTTATCCATGATTTCGATTCACTAATTCACATCTTCAACACAAACCTCATCTGTACCAAAGATTCCTATTCCCTCTAAAACGCTCTGCATCATAAGACATCAGCATCCACTGTCGGCAGAAAAGATGGCGCTCCTTTCAATAAAAATGGAAGAGTAATTCATACGGAAGAGAAAGGATCTTTTTGGCGAATGTATTCCGAGGTACTACCCGAGGGATTTCTTTCATCCACATCTACAATTGAAGACGAATGCCACAACCATCAGAATTCCACTGACAATGGAATATTCAGACAAGAGAGTCTAACACTCATTCGCAATCTCTCTTTTCACTGTTACGTCGCCATATAAGGTTCTACAATCAAGGGCAAATCTGCTAACAGCCACTTCGGTGCAGCCAAGGTTTGAAGATCAAGTCGACTTCGAGAAGCACCACTCCATGACCCAAGAAGGACAAATTATCTTGTATTATCTGGATATAGTCAGCATCAACGTGATTCTTTTGTTCTTGCCGGTTTATTGTTCATAGTTTAAGTCAACATGATTATTTGTTCTCTCATACAAGCATTCATTGGGTTCTTTAGTTAAATTTCAGTTCTTAGTTTTCATCCACTATTGTGCCAAGCGGGAATTGTTAAGTTGGGCGGATGCACCCTCAGCATAATTCCTGGAAGTTGCACATATTTTTTAATATATTTTTTTCTCTTTATCTCACACAGAATTAATTTCCATCATTTCTTACTCATACATCCTTTTTATCATTAAATTAGCCTAAACAAGCCATCTCAAGTAATTTTCAACGATTGTTTAGGATATAAAATTCATTTTTGTTTATATTAAACTCTGTTCATAACATAACCTCATTTTGTATTGTTCTTCTCTCTCTCTGTAAATTTCAGCCTACCTGCTACAGCCTGCACCGCATCTCAACAAGTAAATCACCCGGAGCGATTTAGGTATGTTCCGGGTAACCTATGGCAACCGAAATGTTGAACTGGAATTGCTTCTCTCGGTGGGAAGAAAAGCAACCCTGGCCAATGAGAGATGGCCATCTTATTTTCTGCCAGATACAGTCCATTCTTTCTATTTTGTCTCTCATCAGGAAATCTCAGAAATCTACGATGAGTGAGTAGAACTCCTGGAGTTGTCCCCAGAAGCAGAGAAGAAAGAAGCATAAGAATAAGGAGGGAAGAAGAAACCATGGAGTAAGTACACCTGGAGTAAACAACTAACATCTACATAATCATCAACCACCTCATTACATCTACAATTTTCCATAGCCCAGTCATTCAAAATTTTAAATTCAAAATATGAAAATTTTAAATACATATTAGTTATACTAATTAATTGAGTTTAACTAGAAGAAATTACATTAAATCATATTTTACCATCTTCACCATTATTATGTATATTTAGCAAAAATAAAGGTCTAATCTTAATTAAATAAGTCCCCCCTTTTTTCTTTTTTTTTTAAAAGAAAAATGACAAAAAAAAAAATTAAGTACCACTTTCTACTTCCAAAAAAATTTCAACTTCCAAAAATTTAAGCATCTCATAGGAATATGAAAATTTCATGAGGCAAAAAGTTATAAAAACATCCATCCTTTTTTAAAACTTAACTTAGACAAAAGTGTCAACTAAATGAGCCATTTTCTACTTTTTAATGTTTCCATATTGCAATTCCACCCTCAAAACTTTTAGAACAGATGTTCATTTTATTTACATCTTTACATTGATTTATTTCATGACAACTTAAAATTCTGTAACTTAATCCTCACAAGGTGGTAACCTAAGTATACAAACAAAAATAAAGGGAATTAAGAATATAATGCATTTTAAAAATTAGTAAAATACAAATTTTGAATAGTAACAGGAGTGAACCGTGTATTATAAATGATCACAAAAAGTTCTGAGAATGGGATTACAATTCCCATAGAATTAAGGAGTAATAAATTATATTCTCGCTTTAATAATATATGAACAGTACCAAATACATAAATTACAATATCAGTTATAATCAATTATTATTATGATCATACTAATTATAATTATTACCTTATCATTGTCCAATTTAAGCCGAGCCATTGTACTATCAGATGTTACTGATAACTTCTCCAAAACATTTTGTGATATTTTAAAATAAGGCTGAGGATTTGGAGGGGTTCTTCTAAAGACAGGTAAATTTAGAAGGTCTTTGATTGTTGGCAAACTATTTTTGGCAACTTTTGGAATTAAAATAGTTTCCATAACATGTTCTAGAAATAAAAATTGTTTAAATCGATCATCAATCTTAGAAAAATAAAATGTTAGTAATATATCCAGACAAACCTACTTAAATCAGGCAGACAGTTCTCAGGAATATCCTTAGAAAATGGTTTCACAAACAACATTTCATACATGGTCAATCCAAAACAATAAACATCAACAGATTTTAATGAATCAATACATCTGCAGTTTATAATATAACGTCTATAATAACATGGCAAACCAAATAATGCATTTTCGATTCCAAACAATTTAACAGAATTTCCATCTAACAATATATTTCCAAGATGCAAATGACCTGAAAATGAAAAAGAATTAGATGAAAATATGGGATACATATATATACATATATA
>NW_027114571.1:289432-299500 GCF_000696795.3 Halyomorpha halys
ATATATATATATTTTTTTTTTTCAATTTTTACTTTGTTACTGTTCTGTTTCCTCCTCATAATATGGTTGGTGAGATTCAAATTAAAATAAAAAAAATGTCAACAGCAGCGACAGTTAATAAAAATGAAAAGTTATTATGGATTAAGTAATAATTTTGTTTTCAAAATGAAAAAGGAGTTATACGAGGAGAAGATGGTTGGGGGGTGCGGTCAAATTAAAACACAAATAAGTTTAAGTAACTTATTTAATCGTGCCAAAGTTTCGGCCAGGATTTCCAACCTTCATCATGGCTGTTAGCTTGAAATCTTACTGCCAAGTAATAAAAAGAGTTAATTGAAAAACATAAGTTCCATAGAAGGGGGCATCTGAGGCCCATAAATTTGTTTCTTCACTTTGTTCAGAGAATAATGCAGGCTGTCATCCAAAGGAGCTGAAGGGTTTTTCACTCACCGCAAAAAAAAATCTTAATGCTAGGCAGGCAATGAATGATAAATGGAATCGACAACTTTCAAAAAGAGACCATTCACCAAACTATTATGGGTTTTATGATGCAGGTGAGCACCCCAAATTCACTATAAATTTATAGAGAAATCAAAAGAATAGTAAATTTTTAATGAAAATTTTAACATATATAAAATCCTTATGAAAATAAATAAATTAGATAAGAAAGAAATGAATAAATAAATGACCAATGTCTAGATATTAAGTTTTGATATCACATGAAATACTAAAAATTATTTATGATTTTAATCCCAAAAACGGCACCCAAATGCTAAGAAAATTAAAATAAAAAAAAGAGGGAGAGAGCAGAGCTGAGGCAATTGAGAATGTTTAAAAGTAATATTGTGCTTTGAGAAAAGATTCAATATGAACGGGGAAGAACTCGAAAAGGTCATGCCCCTTACATTTTGACCTCTACTATAACGATATATTTTGTTCATTTGTAATTATTTCAACATATAATTCTTTATGAGCCTTGTTTTATTCAATTTAATAATTTCCAAATAAACACTTAGTAAGACCAAAATTGGGTACATAGACACAATATTATTGTCAAAAATTAGAAAACTAAATTTTATGTAATACAAATATTTAAAGAAGAAATTATTATTATTGTGAGAATAATATACAACTTTTTATAAATACTTACCATATGGAATACCTTTGTGGTGAAGGAAGGCAATAGCTTGCAAAATTTGAGATGAAATTTCAATAACTTCACCAACAGACAAGGTTTTTTTTTTACTGTCATTGGCATATTTCTTCAAAGCAGAAGTGTTAAGAGGGTCTTTGACTTCAAATAATTTATCCTTCAGTGTTTCCCCTTTTATATCTTGTATAACCCATCCACCTCCTCTACATATACCAGCCTTCTCTATCTTGACAAAATTAACATGCTGTAAAATTAACAAATGCTTTATAGTTTGAACAACTTCTATTTGAGAGAGAGAAATGCTTTATTCATCCATACTGCCCAAATACATCGGGTTGCTATATTACACAGCATACTAATCAATCCGTGATCGGACATTAAATGATTGATGGATTTTTCATTATAATTATGATTAAAAAATATTGAGATACAGACAAAAGAATACTTTTATGAGTTCCTCAATTCAAACAATATTCGAGCAAGAAATACTTCTAACCTAATGCTCAGGCTTCAGTATAATACATATTATACTGAGCTAAATAGCCATAAAAAACCTAATACATAAAATACTCTTAGAAGGCCAAAAGAGAAAAAATGTTAAACAACAGATAAAAACATGTCATGAAAGATTCCATTTTAATGTTGGTTCATAAAACTAAAAAATTTGGGGCTGCCTGCAGCTCAGATGGTTAGGTCTAGGTCTATTGTTTTGAGATCTGCGGGGCACACTGGTTTGAATCTGGCCAGGGGCATTGACTTTTTCATTAAGTGGCGGTCCCACAAAATGAAAAACTTGACTCTTCACCATGTTTAGGAACTATCAGGTAACAGGAGTTATTAGAAAATTTTGGTGTTGTGCTATGTTCAGCACCTTTTGTTATGTATTAGTTTGTCATTTTTTTTTTTTTTTTTTGGATTTGGGCAAATATTATTCGAATAAGGAGAGACGAATACTTTTTTATTCGTGAATTTTCTACTTGAATAATCAATTATTCGTGCAAAACATATGATTAACCATCCGATTACTTTTTTTATTCGTCATTATTTTACACGAATAATCAATTATTTGGGCAAAACAATTCGAATAACCATTTGAATACTTTTATATTCGTCCATTTTATAGAAAAATAATCTCTTATTCGAAAAAATTAAATGATTAACCATCTGAATACATTTGTATTTGTATAAAGACAACATTTTTTGTCTTACAGCTATACATAGATATATTTTATGATCGCGTATAGATTAATTTTATCTTTTCTGATTTCTAACATATAAGGGTCCCTTTTTATGTTTTAGGATATGTAGAATATGAAAATGCTATCGCTTTAATTATTGCGTATCGATTTATTTTAACTTTCTTGATTTCTAACATGCTAGGGTCCTTTATATGTTATGAGATATGCATAATATGAAAATGCAATCGATTTTAAGACCGATTAGAATTTGAATAATATGTATTCGACTAATTTTGTATTCGAATAATTTTTCATTCGACTGAAATAGTATTTTAAATATTCGAATAAAAAAGTATTCAGATTGTTTAGTCATATTTTTATTTGAATAAAAACGTATTTGTCTCCCGTTAATCGAATAAAAAAGTATTCGACTCTTGTCAATTGAATAATTTTTGTCCAACTCTGGATTTGGGTGAAAGTGGACAGGAATTGTTATTTTCATATATAATTATATTGTAAGACTTAAATTTCAAAATTTAGAGCAATTCTGTCAATTGGGAAAAAAGTTTATTTCAAAAGACAGCCAGAAACCTATGATGGAGCAAAAATCTATGGAGAAAATGAGATGGTTGCCAGAAAAGAGCTTGATAAGGAGAAATCATGGGCACCAATTGAGTAAAGCACTGTTGGAGAATCTGGTAAAGAAGTCGAAAATAATGAAGATACAGGAACAGAGGAGATGGTCGCACTAAAAGTCAGCCTACTGGAAAAAAAAGAAAAACAAAATACCAAGGAAAGAAACACCTCCTCTTTTCCTGGAGGAAGAAGATAGATGCTTTGAGAAGGTAAGAAAAATCAGAGAGGGGATCAGAAAATACTACTACCAAAACAATAACTACTAAAGACCAACATAGTCAACTTAATAAAAAGATGATAAAAATAAGGGACATATAGTCTCATTGGAGGAAATGTGGAGAGGGATGCCAGAAGTTGTGAAGCATGTAGTAATGGATAAGACTGGAGAACGATGATATCCTCTGCCATATGGCAGCAAAAATGACAAAGGAAAGGAAGAAAAAGTGTTTGACTGTGACCACATTAGGATGACTATACACTGAAAAGGAACCTCTGGGGAAAACTAACCATCGAGTGTGAGGAGAAAGACAGGAGGGAGGGAATGAGCCTGTTGTACAAAACCCATACAGGATACCTTGACATGAACTTTTGTTTTTCAGATGCACCTGGTAATGAAACTTGTCTCACGGAACCTCCAAGACATGCTATGCCCAAGAAAGTGGAGGATAACAGACCTGAGATTACTCAACAAAAGAGACAGGGACAAGGAAATGCCATAGGCATATAGGCCTGTATGTCTCCTCCCAGTTATCAGTAAGGTCTTGGAGCACATAATTGTTGCAAGAAAAGAGGTGCACCAGTCTTGTAGTGGAATTGTGCATGAGGAGAAAGTTGAGTATGACCATAGACAAAAAAATCTCTGAAGACAAGTTATACCATATTAACTTGGATATTTAATGTGAAAGAGTAAGACCAGATGAGGAGGTTGCATAACTCTCCATGAAAATAAGGAGAGGGTTTGAACTCTCATCTCACCTGGCATACTTAAAGGATAAGTCACCCTATCCCTAAATGTATTAAGTAGATATATGTTTTGGGGCCTCAGGTTCAAGCACTTCGCCCTTGAGCCGAGTTGCCTATTACTAGAACAACTTCTTCACTAAGTTCATATAGTGTGGATATAATATATCAGCTTGAGGAAGGAGGAGATACAGCCCGAGATCAGCAGCGCTGGATTAGACTGATGTACTAGTGGATGTGGCAGATCAGGTACCGGACGGATACGGATGGATATAGTGTAACCTCATTATAAAGTGCTTAGTGATTTATAGGCAGCAGTGGCATAGGTAATACTACCATGTAACAAAATGGCTAGGTTAGGATATATATAAAGGTTTACCTTAAATATTCATTAATATTAAATGGTTAATATTTGATTAATTAACCAAAATTAAACTTTTTATTATAAACCCTGAAATTCAATAAATCTGACTATCCAACACTTCTAAAATTACATGAAAGATAAAAAAACAAACACCAAAACAGAAGAAATAAAATAAGTTGAAGAAAATATTATGAAGATGAATTGGGAACTATTTACTGTCAGCAAATAGAACTTAAATTGAATAATAAAACATTTAGGTGCAATAAAAATATATTTTATTTATTATAAAGTACTTGATCCAAATACCTGCAGTGAAGTGTATGACTTAATAACTGACCAAAGAATTTCATCATCTAAGTATTTGTCAGGACCAAATGGGATCCAATGAAGTACATATTCTTTTTTAGGAATATTTTTGAAAGAAACAATAAATGATTGCTTGCGAAATCTCCATCCTAATTGTGGTAACTGCTTTACAAATTTTATCTCTACATCACTCCTGACACAAACACGCAATTCACTAAGAACTGATTCTGTGAAAAAGACATTAATATAAATAAATTAGTATTTAAATAAGAGTATCTTCAAATACGTACAGATTTCAATACCTTATATTATCATCACAAAAAACAAAACACTGAGGTAGACCACTAGGAAATAGGTTTAGTATCGCATGTAATAAGTTGTAACAAAAGTTGCTGGGCATAAAATAATTTTTATATCAGTTTAAAATCTATGCATCAAAATTATTCTTCAAAATATAGACCACCATTTTCAACCTCTCTGACAGAAATGCAATTTGGAGGTGATAACAGTCCTTGAGTACAAGATTTCTTGTCTTGAATATTATGTAATTTAAAATTTTGAATATTTTTGTAATCAATTCTTGTTATATTCAAACAAATATAAAGATTTATAAAAGAGGAGAAGATGGTCAGGGGGTGTGGTCAGCAGAAAAACACAAATAAACCATAGATTATTTGCGTTTTTCGGCTGATCGTACCCCCTCCCCCCCAACCATCTTTTCCTCTTATATATCTACGGTCAACTATCTCCACCTCAAAGATTAATGAACTATTTCATCTTCAGTACTCCCAGACATTCCCATATCTCTTACTATTATCTTGAGCAAATTTGGCTTTATCACAGTATCCGAAGACTATATCTTCGTGGCTTATTTATATTCCAACCCTTAAGAACCATAAACCTCTCCCTACTATTGACCTTCTTACCCTATTTTTATCCAAACACTAGTTAAATGCAAGATAAGCTACTAATCTGTACATCCCTTCTTATAGAACTACATCCTTTTAAAAATTCTTTACCGTTCAAGCTACCTCATTTTGGAATTCCTTATCCACATCTATTCATAAAGGTTCTACCTTAACATCAATTATATATTTATCTCCTTGATTATCAATCTTCCCTAAACTTATAAATAATCAATACCAATAAAAAATAGCATAAGTATATATCTCTTATTCATATTTTATGAATACAATTATTATTATAGTTTTATTTAATTTTGTTTAACATCATTTAATATAGACTGATAAAGATCGATTATTCATTTCATTTCATTTTGAATACAGTATTACAGTACAATTTATATAATCAATGTGATTGCCTTTTTTTGTGTTATGATCACCTCTTGTGAGATTGTGACATATTGTACATCGACCAACCTACTCGCTATAATTGTTTGTTTAAAAACTCAGATAAGTAAGGCTACCATGGAGTGCGGGAGTGGAGGGTTTCATGCTGTTTTTCAATTTCAGACGATTTTTAAATATTGCTCGATTTAACTATCTTAAAGTTTCCTCTTCTCTTTTTAAGTGATATAGGACCATCGCTCCCCAGGGGTCTTATCGGGGCAGGTCTGGCTAGGAAGGATTGCCTTTTTTTGTGTTATGATCACCTCTTGTGAGATTATGACTTAAACTGATTTGAGTACGAATTTCCTATACTAAAAATTAAAGTTTTTCACAGATTATTTTACTTGTAATAAGGTTCAAAAGCTTTGAGTGTAAGTGTTGTACTCGAACATTTTGACTATTATACATGCTTGTACTATTAGACCAACTCTGCTAGTCTTTGGTTTTACGATGAAAAACTTCTCACATACTGAAATGCCATCCTCATTATTTTAAAAAAATGTTGACCTTTTAAAAAAATGTGTTATTGACCAGTAAAAATGACAGTCAGATGGAATAACATTAAAGCTTAAAGGAGGAATGGACAAGATTCTGTTACTCACCACTTCTGAGGATTTTTCTGAGAGCTGGGTGAGAGGACTATTAAGCTGAAATATCCCTTTATTTCAAATGACCTTCTTCTTCTTCTTTCTCTTCCTCTTTAGGAGGAAGGCCTTTAGGCCTTTCAGCATGGAGGTGCCTCCGTCTAAGCAAACCAAACCCCTCGATCCCGAGCCAACACCCTTATGGCATCCCAGTTTTACCCTCTTTTCTCTCCCACTCTGGAGATGTAGTCCTTCCATTGCATTCTGGGTCTCCCTCTTGGGCGTTTTCCTGTTGGTCTGGCCTCAAAATATTTTCTTGGATCCCTGTCTTCACTCATCCGACAGAGATGTCCAAACCATCTGAGATGTCTCTTTTCAATGGTATCCTTTATGGAGACAGTTCCAACATCCTGTCTTATCCTCTCATTTCGTATGAATGACCAAGCAAGGGTATTTATCTTTTAAAACTTCATAATCTCGAGTTGTTTGAAGTAAAGCTAAGTGTCAATAACCCTAACATCTAGAACCAGCTCAAAATGAAAAATACTCTCCTAATTCCACTACACACAGAGGTCATCTTGAAGTCTGTTGTCCCCTTGATTGAAACATCTGGACCTGATTGCTGTATATTCATGCACCATATTTGCACCTTCCACTGCATCAATATTATTACCTGCTGCCTTTGTTTCTAGTAGTGTTCCAAAAGACCATGAATGACAATTTTTTCACCAATATTTTGGTGACATTCATAAAACGAAATGATAGGAGGAGACGGTTAGTATACATAACTAAATAAAGGATTAGTCAAACTACACAAAAATGCATGTATTTTTACATCAGAGTTGAATAAGGATTATAATGGAGACTTTGTCATCGGAAATAGGTAAATACATGAAGACTTTTGTAATGACCTAGTACAGTAAATGATCCACAGTAAATTCATTTTTATAATAAAATATTATACAAGCAACTCTTGATTATCTACATAATTGTAAATATCTTGAAAAAATATCATAATTTTTTTTATGAAATACACTAAGGAATGGTGAAACAAACAAAACCTTTCACCGGGATTGTTTGTTGTCACTATGCCTACTAGACTAATGAGTCATGGGTTTTAATCCAAGTCAGAACATCCACCTGTGTGCTTTCTGTATTGATCATAGAATCAGGGAAACAATAATGCAGTACATTTTTAAACAAAAGGGCAAATTGATTTTGTTTCCAGCTGCATCTGCAGCAATAAAAAAAAAAAGTCAAAATAGGGTTTAACAAACTAGCAGGATTATTTCAATGGATGACTAGTTCAAAGTGAAAATATGGCTATTTCAAGTGATATAATTGCCAATAGCTCAATCCTTCCTCAGGATGTCTAGCCAAGCATCATGACATGACAAGAAACTTAGTAATGATCAACAATCTGCAGATAGTTTTAAGGCTCAGTTTGATGAATCAATTTCTAAAAAGAAATAAAAAAGGAACAATGTATTTTCCTGAATTGATTGACTATATAGAGGGGAGTCAGAACTTAGTAACAAATGTTTACTGATTAATGCACACTCTTTTGATTCTGACCATAAGGCAGTAGAATACAGGTCTAGTCAAGAAATAATAACCATTTTGAGTTGTGACATAACATTGTGTCAGCACAAGCTAAAATTGAAAAATTAAATAAATCTTGTTCGTTTAAAATAATATAAAACATGCACTGTAGAGCACAGTTTATAAAAAAGTACTATACCAATGGTTAATTATTTCAAATAAACAAAATTACAGATACTTTAGAGAAAGCTATTTTAAAGTTTCCATTTGAGTCCTAATAAACAATTTCAATGAGGATAAGTCCTAGCTGATATTAAAGACCATTTAATTATATATGGATGTTGTTAGTTTAATCAAAGTTGTTACAGAAATTTCAGAGGAACTGGTGAAAAGTGTAAAAACAATGACACTGAGTGGTACTTCCAGGAATTCTATTTTAGTAAACAAGTTGCTATAACAAGCCGGGCACACACCTACTTTAAATATGTAATTTGAGTTTCATACAACTTTTCTTTTTTTGGGCTCTACTGGCCAAGAGAAACAAACACAGACCATTTTGCAAGACCTGGTTATTTGGACTCGAGGATCTTAAAACTCAGATTAAAAATTTTTCATGATTGCAATATTTCCCCATAATATATACTAGGTACATAGGTGAGTGAAAGTTAAAAATTATGTGGTTGTTTTTATAATTTTTGCTATTTATTCTTTTAACATAAATAAGAAATTCTTACCCCTGTTGTTATTTTTATAGTTGAATGGATCAAGAAATTTTTTCAGCTCGAATGATAATGCTAATATAGGAATTATCATAACTTCATCCAAATACACCTAAAAAATAAAAATAATGTCATATGACCAATAGCTTTACACCAACAACAAACTGAGGTATACCTTATGAATGTTTTGCAAATATTTAGAGAGGTTGATAAGCCCCATTGTAAAATATTTGGTAGGGTACAAAAAACTCTACATAACTTATTAAATCTAAAACTAAAATAATTTACAAAATCAATACATAGTAATTGAACTAAAGGATTTTGTAATAATTAATACATAATAATTAAACTAGTGATTTCACAAATTCAAAGTAGCTAGGGAATCCTTTGATGATCAGTATATAGCATCAAGATAGTATAAATGATTAAGAAAAAAAAAAACAGGAAATTTATGTTACTGATTCCATGAATTGCATCAGCTGACAAAGACAGCTTACTACTTTTATTTAAAACATGAGTTCTTAAATTTTAGTCCTGAGAAGTGTCAGCAGTGAAATACCACATATACACGTTTTAATGACTAAAAGTTCGGTGATGGCTACTATAAAAACTAATGCAAACCAAAACAAAGAGCAACAGATATCCTAGTACAAATTGTATTGAATAGAGTAAGTAAAATACAGAAACCAAAACCAATCATTTAAGTATATAATTAACCAGTAAACCTTAATTTGGTGCAAATCCAGTATCATAATAGAACTAACCTGTAAAGCTGTTTGCCTTTCAAAAATAAATTTTTGATTTAAATTTCCAATATATTTCTTAGGAGGAAAATCAAGAGGTAAGCCTGAGGCTTGTATTGCCTGGTGCAATGCATGAAAATCATTATATCTCCTTTTAACATACCATTTACCTTCTGGACAATGCTCTTTTTGAACTCTTATTATATACTCCTAGAAAAAAAAATTCTAAGAATAATTAACGGTATATTTTTTAAAACAAATAAACATCCTGACTGAGACCAACAAGAGACTGTTGGCAGAAGCAATACATTCTTGCAAGAATATTATATGCCTACAAGCTTTAAGAAATTTATTATTAAACTTTTTATAGATGAATGAATACAACTTATATCTTTAAAACTAAAAGATATAATCCCTGGACTGTTTTGAAAGAATTAGCAGTTCTAGAGATATGATAGACTTACAAATAACCAAGATTAAAAATGATCAAGTTACATTTTTAAAAATTTTAATTAATCTGACAAAATACTATAT
>NW_027114571.1:299589-319066 GCF_000696795.3 Halyomorpha halys
AGCAAATAGTCTAACTAAAATCATATAATAAAAAAAAATAAAATTAGTTGTATTTAATTTAGTATAACAATCAATTACTTCAGAGCAGATCTCACACTGCCAATTGACTACAGTTTTACTGGGTCAATAGGTTATAATAAGACTAAACAAAAAACCCTACTACTCTTTTCTGGAGTGCCACAAATAAATTGGATTTCGTAATTTGAAATACCAACATAATTTCAAGAGCATAATTAAAATTACTTCATTTAAAATGTCAATCAATAGATACTTATCTCCTACGCTTTTAAAGAAAAATGTGGGTGCCAACCCACAAGAAAATATCTTCTTTTAAAGGACAGTTTAGAAATCCAATTTCCCATTTTCTTGGGCATTTTGAAATGCTACTCGAAAGAAGTGTGCGATCGTTCGAAAAAAGTTGTAATGTAAAGGAGAAAGATATACCGAATGCAACAGGAGGGCTAATAGTTTCCAGGCAATTATGCAAGCAATGATTATATTTATTATATTGCTCATTCTGGTTAGATGACTTGTGCACTATATGAATTCTGAAAAATAGAGAGGCAAAGTTTAAATAAGATTGCAATAAAATAAAATTTGAATTACAACAAAAAAGAAAGTAGGTGTCTTCTATGCCGAATCAGGATACAATATTGCTGGTAGTGTTAGTTTTGATAATTGAATATCTGAAAATTGAGGTCAATAAAAACAACAAAAATTACGATTTTGAATTTAGAAAATAAGAACTGTTAGACAGAGATGATAGATGCATGTGATGTTCATCAAAGTCTTATATGGAATGTATAGTAAAGGCTGTACTTGGTTTCTTCTTGTCCTTCTTCTGCCCCACCAGTCATTCTCTCCTCACTCCTCTTATTCTCCTTGCTTGATTGTGAGCACTAAATTTACTCACTCATTGTGATTATATTGCATAATGATAAAATATATGAAACACTGAGTCAAAAATATATTACATGGATGTTCATCAATTTTGTACTTTGTCCTCTCCAAAAAAGATATCGTAAAAGACATTACTATGGGTTGGAAGAGTGGTAACTTAGTTTTCCAACAGTTATAGTGACATAAGGTTTTGATGAAATTGTGAGGAGTTTTTATTTTTATCAAGAACGCAGGACATTGGCAGAAAATAAATATCCTCTAAAAATTCATAATTTTTTATTTAGATGAAAATTAGTATTCAAGGGTCCCATAAGATCCTGAAATCAAATCTGACTTGATTTTCTATAAAAAAAAAAAAAAAAAAAAAAGTAATAGCCTACTTTACTTAAAACATGTTTTGGTTTTTGAAATTTTTAATATATTTACTACGATCAACAATATTTTCTTCTTATTGTTTATGAAAAAACAAACAGATTGGTATATAATAACCATTAAATACATGCAAAGCAAAGGCAGAATAAAACAATGAAAGATCTGAGAAAAGCTACTGCTGGTAGAGTAATTCAAATCTGAGGAATGAGAACGGGTATTCTGAGCATGAATGGATCATTTAAATTGAAGGAGATCAGAGATGAATGACGAACAACGGGATTGGAAAATTTGATACAGGGAAGTTACCAAGAAATACAACGGTAAGAAAGATAGAGCCACTTCAAGTTGCGTTCATATTGGGTTCATATTGTTCATATTGAGTTCATATTGGGAAATAGAGGTGTAACTGGGGATCCCAAAGATGAATCGTATAAAGCAATTTAATAAAAGTTTTTATGTGATTCAAGAACCGATCTCCACTAAAAAGGATACGTTGGATGCTTGTCTATCTCTTAAGAAAGTGTAGCAAGTAAAATTTGATAGCTGTGAGCCAATTAAAACAATAATAAGTAAAACTAACAGACTAAACCATACATTTCACCAAGCCATGATCATAAAATGAGATTACATTAAGGTCAGGAGGGGTAATTGGGAACAATTAAACCAAAATGAGATGGCATTTGAAGGTCAGTGTTACTATGAAGTGATAAAACATGCTCCCACCTTTTCTGGTTTTCAGGTGGCCGTTCTGTGATGTGATCAGTCAACAATTATAGTGAGTAATTTCTGAAAATTAAAGTGAAATGTCTGCTGTTAACAGCTTCAGGTGACAAAAAGATTCATAGGTAAGAGATATTCTTTGTCAATAATTGTTGGTAGTTGGGTAAATTTCAAGTATCTATGGTGATTTTTGCTGAGCTATTCTTCTAGTGCCTATGAATGACCATTCCCAATTACCCCTGAGATTTATACTTCAGGGGTAATTTGGAACGGAATTCCAAACTTTTTTTCCCTCAAGACAACAATAAAAAAAAAAAACCTTGTTTTTGCCAAAATAATGACGTTTTCTGATTAATTGACTGTTGCTGTGACCAACAAGAAGCCATGAACATACATTAAGAAGCAGGCTACACCTTCTTATACGATGGATAACGTGACCCATGCCGTCTATGGTATTCTCAATGGTAACATGACATACCTTGCAGCTTCTCAGGCCTATGGGGTTCCTTAAGTAGTACTCTATAATAGCATCAACAGGAGAATAACTAATATCGGTAAGTTGGGCGCAAGAAGACCTACTGACCTATTAAGTGAAGTTGAAAACACTCTTCTAGAATGCTTGATAGCAAGGGTGAAAATGGGTTACCCTTGTAATGAAGTAGATCTAAAAGAGCTAATGCAGGAGTATATCAAAGCAGCTGGAATAAGTACAAGATCAGTCAATGGGAAACCAGGTGAAGATTGGTATCAAGCATTCATGAGTCACAACACCAAGGTTTCCTTAAAAAAAACCTGAACACCTCCAAAAGGCAATGAAACAAGTGAGAGATCCTTTTGTTGTCAATGAACTCTTTGGTGATTTGAAGTTGGTGTATGATGATCATTCTGTAAGAGACGATACTGCACGTTTGGTGTTCAATGCTGATGAGAGTGGTTTTCCTTCTGATCCACCTCGGCTCAGAGCAATCTGTGCCAATGGTCAAGCCTGTATCATATGGATCAGGACATGAGTTGATTACAGTGCTTGATTGTGTTACAGTAAATGAAAACTGCCTCCCTCCTCTAATTGTGCACTATGTACGCAGCAACCTCAAATGAATGGATGACGGAAGCCGTCTTTTTTTAGTTATTTTCGACTATGTTCATATTACGCGTTTAAAACATTCGTGAACACAAACAACTTGATGGTGAAACAGCTGTGTTATTGTATGATGGTCAAGCAAGTCATATAAATATAATAATAATCCAGTTGGCTATCCAGAAAAATGTTCAGTTAGTCTAATTTCCCAGCTGAAATTTGTTCATTCATTTTGCGATTTCAGGTGTTAATTTTCAGTTCTTTAGACACTAGTCTTATGAGCATTTTTTTGTTTTTTATTTCACCAAATTATTCCAAGCTACTTTTTTTGTGCTCTTTAATAAATATTTAGTTGAATAGATGATATTACTCCCATCACCATCAATTGTTCAAATTCTTTAGTCAAATTTATGCAGCAACGTAATGATGATTGAACTGGGGTAATGAGAACATATCTTGGGGGTAATTAAGAATAGAGTGCAAGAATGCTGAAAGTTTGTTAACGACTCATAGGCTTTGTAAGATGTAGTTATTGCTAGTTTGTATTCATTTAATGGATCCAGACAAGAAAGTAGCCGTTCCCATTTACCCCCTAGACTATGGGGTAATTGAGAATCTGTGGGGCAATTGAGAATGCGAAACATTAGGGCATTTAAAAAGCCAAATTTTAATTTTGACTAGTAGGATTGTTGAATGAAGTGTGTATTAGCAAGTTCAAGCACAATAAAAGGTTATAATACACCTTTCATGGTCGTAATGGTAATGAGGAAGAGAAACACATATTTCATTCCCAATTACCTTATCTGAACCTAATCATACACATCAGAGTACAAGGCATAATAAATTTAAGCTACTAATGTTAAAATAAATGCATTTTCATAATAAAACATAAATCTTGACAAAAAAAAAAAATCCAAGGTTTTAAAAATCTTGCTAGCAGATGGAAAATAAAAAATAACCTAGCACATATACAATTAACTTATTAACTACCACACAACAAAGATAGATGTCGGAATTGCAGATTGTATGTATAAATATGTTACAAAACAAATATCATCAGGGCTACATGATAAATATGTTCAAGTATAGAGAAATTTCTATCAACTATAACATAATAATAACTATCAATGATTGAAAAAATAACACTAATAGCAAACTCAATAACTAATTCAAAATTATCCAACAATCAACACAAAAAATAACTAATAAAAAATTATTTCACTAATTTACTTACTGTGTGGCCATCAATGTATTCAGAATTTATGACATTAGCTAACAAAACGTCGGTGTCATCAACATATATTTTTGTCATGATATTTTGTTCAAACACAGACATTCTCCGTTATTCGTCCACACAACAACTAAAATGAATCCTTTTATATTCCAACAACATAAGTCTATATAATCTCCACAGAATTATTAGATGACATCACGATATAAAAGGGATTAACAGAGGTATTATTCAATACATTTACAAATATACACATATTTACAACTATTAAAGGCTCCGATTAGACTTTTATATCGTTACTTAACGACAGATCATTTTATTATTGGTCATTTCTTATGTTCAATCTTTGGATACTTAAATATTCACAGATGGTTTGTCGTTGTAATATTAGTGAAACTTTTTTACATTGTTTGTTTACAGATATAAAATTATCTCGGCATGGACTTTATCTACGATAACTAGAAATGCATATTTAACTTTTAAATATGCATTTACAACAAATTACTCAAAATAAATGATAATTTATAAGTTTTGTTTCGAAAATTTGTAGCTGAAATCACAAATTAAAAAAAAATGTATAAATTAATTTAATTACTTATGAGAGATGGTTGACCGTGGATGACGTACGAGGAGAAGATGGTTGGGGGTGCGGTCAAAAAGAAACACAAATAAGTTGTATTAACGTATGTTATTGTGCCAACGTTTCGGCTAGAGTTTCTAGCCTTCTTCAGGGCTAAAACAGAACAAGATAACAACCACAGTAAGTATAGAAAATAAAAAAGAAAGTATAATCAGAATAACATAAAATGAATAATTTTACAAAATAGAATTAATAAAATGATGTGATGAGAGAAACGGGAAATAAAATGTGTACATAGGTAATTGAAAAAGTGGGTAAAATATCATAATTAAGGAAATGAAAAGTGGTTCATGTGAAATGAAAAAGTAAGATATATTTTTAAAATATGAATAGCAGATATAATCAACACAAAAAATGAAAGCGATTTAACACTATTCATTTGTAATGAAAGCGATTGACTTAATATTTTTTCGAGGTGGTTGGGTTAGATTGGATTCCAATTGAAAATGTGAGGTAGGTACTCATGACCAGAAGGCCTCGACAATGCATGCTCTAATAAGTTAGGTAGCTGGTTAGATAAATAGAAAGGATGAGTCCTACGGGTGTGAGCCATAAGTCCTCGTAGGATGGAAACTTCGTTGTACAGGGTACTAGTCTCCAGTCGCGAAGGAGGAATGCAAGTCCGGACTGGGTGCTCGCCACTGGTCCTTGCAGGAAGGTAACTTCGTTCTATAGGGTACTAATCTGTAGGTACGAAGGGGAAGATAAGTCCGGATTGGGTACTAGCCATCAGGCCTTACAAAATGAGAAAAGAAAGTGTAGGAAGGAGGAGAGATCCAGAAAAATAAAAGACAATATACATTTACAAAAATATAGTACTAGAATGTACTGATCCACTATGCATATTTTTATCCTCTGAAGATTGACTTAGCAAGTTCATCGTGCCAGTGAAATAAGTTCTGCCAGATCATAAAAAAAAAAGCTTCATCGCACCACCATGTTGTTCTCTTAAACTGGGTTCCAATTCTTGATTTGCCACTAACCAATTTGCTGTAGCCGTTATGATTGTCTTAAAATCGAACAACCATGTTTTTAAATCCTCCTCCATGAGTAGTCCAAGTATCAGGCCATTTTTTCAATTTCATTTAGGTAATGGGTAGCAATGTCATTCTCGCCACTAAACCTTGAGCGTATTTATTACTTATTTTTAGATCTACCTTCCTGATTCTTTTCTTTGTCTTTCATACCAAATCCATCTTTAACAAATAATGATCGCTTCCTTTAATTTCATTACCAGCACATAGTATTCTTCCCATATTTTGGTTTTTGGCATCTTATCCACGGACAGTTAAAATATTCGGTCATTGAGGAGGGGAACTCACTTACAATTTTGCCATTAAAGTCTCTGGCAACAATTGGTCTCCAGGTGTATTATCTATTTCTCTTTGTAAACTTTCAGACTCTTCCTTTTCTGTAGCAATTGAGTAATCGTTCGCACCGTAGGACACGACCGTTATTTTCAAAGAAATATTTTTCTATGCCAAGCACCATTAACCGATAACAAAGTTCCATTCTTTGATCACCGTGTTCCTAAAGAAGGTTTCCTTAAGCGCAAAACGTGTGCCTCTGTTGGCTATTCTGTTTTCGTTGGTCCCCGGATAGAACAAATTCTCATCACTAATCATTTCTTTTGCCTTCCCTTAGATCCAGCGATTTAGAACCACCCACTAGCAGAATAGTGATGTTTATGACCGGTAGACTCTCTTGCCTGATACTCGGCAATGGATTCTTCTTTTCTGTTGAATTCTGTACGAAATCCTTAGTACGTACAGTTAATGTCCTCAAACATAGAGTGTACTGGTAACCGTTTTATTTTTAATTAATGTTGATTGCAAACTTGCAAACTGAATGGTAAATTTCACTAATTGATACCGCATGGGCATTGAAGATTCAGATATCTGCCAAAAAGCTTACTGTTTGCTGACAAAAAAGCTTATACAACATTCATATTATAATTATAATATTTGATAAAAATATTTTTCTTCTAGGTAATATTTGAAGTATACAATCGGCTTGGGAATAGACAACAGCTTCCTACTGAAGGTAGCGTATTGCTGGGTGGAGCGAGAGTAAGAAGAAACAATGCAGTTGTCAAGCGTTTTCATCCTTCCGTTGGAATTTCTCTATCATAGCAGTGTTGGGCCACAAACCAGAAAATGTTTCACATTTTTCTATGAATGTTCTAACTAAGCACTTCTGATGCAGGCTTTCCAGCGTTCATATGCTTCAAGGAATTTTTCACTCCAGAAGGTTTGTTTGTTCTTTTCAGCTATAAATCTGTTGAGAACGGCCTCTAGGTCTGCTGATCTGTGTACACAACGAGGGCAGAACCTGAACATTTCAAAAAACGTCGAAAGTCTCTTAATGACGTCTATTTTGGATTGAATGCGATAGTGTGGTATGTTAACTTAAAAAAAGTGATTCCTGTAAAGATATCAATTTATAAGATACAAATATGTTAAGGTGGCTTGAAAAACCACTAATATACTTGATTATTTATTAAATACTAAAATAGTCCTTAGTAAGTTATTTATTAAATACTATAACACAAAATATACAAGTAAATAAACATAGTACAAATCACAATCACGACTGAAAGATAAGGTAAGTAATAAGTCACAAGCCGGTTCACAGTATTGTCACCACACACTTCCGTGTTAACGATATCGATATGGGTGAGGAAGCGACTAATACATCATCTAATAACGTGAACTAACATTTAAGGCCGCATAGTGCCTCATTTATTTATCACTGGAAGGTCTGAGCGGAATTGCGGAATGCATATATGAAGCCAAATGGCGTTGTTATGGCAGTTTTGCATATAACTTGGGTGCAACTGGTATTTGTTGGTACGCGTAAGGCAAGCCCACCGTGGAATATACTTTCGTATTTTCTAAATAAGCTATACAATCTTATACATTGGGTAGCGGATCCCTATAAGGGGTAGTAAGTCATTCAATTGATAGTAGCCCTCTCACCCTCAAGGCCGCCAGATGTTATCTTTCTTTGTATTGAGATGTAGAGGGCTGGCCCATGGGCTGTTAGATGGTCTGGTGAGGGCATCAGCATCAGCAGCATGGTTCTCTTTTCCTGGTCTTATCATGTCATACTTGTAGCTGGAGTGTTCGAGACGCCACCATATGATCTTCTCATTGTTAATTTTGCCAGGATGGTGATCGCAAAACATGAAAGAGACTGTGCGGTAATCAGTGATGAGATGAAAATGACAACCGAGAAGATAATGCTTCCAACGGTGTAAAACTTCCACTATTGAGTAGTAACTCTCCTTTGACAAAAAAGGTGGTTCTCTGCAACTTTATTAACAATATCATCAATTCAGGGGAGATGAAAGAGGAGTTTGAGAGAACATAAGAATAAATAAATAAATTGTAATAATATAATAACTCCTTAGAATATGGCTTTATTCTACAAAAATGATTACAAACAACAGTATAGATTTCTAAGAAAACCACAACATATGAGATAACCTTAGTACTAAACGCATCTGATAACCACAACACAAAACATACGAGATAACTCCAATACAACAATGAATCAATAAATTAATAGAAATAGTTCTATCACAAGGATGGTTAGGAGTGTATATACAGAATAAGAAGAAAAATGCTGACGCTAGTGAATCATTACATGGATTTGGCTACGTGAAATGACACTTTTTGCAAATGTTCAGATTTAACCGTCGTTGCACCCCCAGAGCATCAGATCTCCAAACCATTTTAAACAGTTTCCTTCCAAAAGCCAATAAAAAAGCTTTAATCTTTTAACACATTTCCACTTCAATTATTATACTTAGAATACATCAACAACATTGACTCAAATCGACAATACAAACGCAAATAGAAATATCTAAGCTTCTCGCAGTTAGCTAAAGGAAAATATAGAAATAGAATTTGCCTGTAACTTGGCGTGATACTTAAATGTGGGTACATTGTATTCAAGACGAAATAAATAGGTTTTGAAATAAAACCTAGACATTTTAGAAGGATTCCTTGTTCTAGCCACTGATGAACTACCCAGGTAATTTACCGTTTGGATCTAAGAATACATAAGTACATAAGAGAAAAAAAAATACCCACGGATACTTCATATGACAACTTTATTTGAATAATAATAAATTTAATTGATTAGAGTGTCTTAATATTGCGTGTATCTGTCCTGATGACGAAATATTATAACCACATTTCCTTAAGTGATGTTTTTCTTCGATGTATCTCTTTGGTTAACTTGTACCTCTATTCATAGCTTCACAAGTCATTCTACAGGTTGAGTCAAATACCTGTCAAGGTTTGAAAATTGTCATTGTTAATAGTATCATTACTGGTAGAATTTGGTCTCATTATTATAGGGATGGAGTTTCCTCATCTGGGAAAACACTGTGCTATGGCACTATGCAACAAGTTAGGTAATTGAAAACTATTAATCCTTGTTATTTTTATATTTTACTTAAATTTTACTAATAATTTCATTTAATGAATATTTAATTGTGATTGCAGTTGTTGATGCAATGCATTTTTTAAACATACAGTAGAATGGGTGTATTTTAATTGTAATTTTATTAATTTTAATGTATCAAGATGGATTGCATAAATTTTTATCTGTTGATTTGAACCTTAATGATATTAAGTGGTTGTTGTTTTTGTAACTAAACTGCTATTCAAAAAAACATATACCTTGGCATTTTAATCAGAATTAGTGGTGGTAACCAATTGAAAATATTTTACTATTTCCTGAAACACAAAGACGTTGAGACATTTTCAATAGGCCTGTTCCGAACATCTGTCTGGTAGGACTGTCAGCAGTGGTTCTTGGAACTGAAAGAGATTTACTTTTTTCTTTTTCTTCTTAAATTTCTACTTAATAATTGCAGATTTGAATTCAATAATGTTTTTTTTTTGTTTCAGACTTTCTTCCAGTTAAATGTGATTGTTGTCACAAGGTTTTTTGGTAAGTAAAATTTGAGAGGTACTTTTTATTTCAATTATTATTATTATTATTTCTGAAATTATTATTGTACAAAACAAGCTCCAGCAGTGGGAAATGCTAAAATTCAAAATTCTTATTAATATTGTTATAATTACTGCTTTAAATATATCACAGCTGTCGACTTCTGTTCGCTACACTTCCTCAAAAGGGATAAACAAACCCACAAGGATCTTTATTAGTGAAGGTCAGGCGTAGGCTAACTAGTAGCATTTTGCATAAGTGAGTTTTGAAGTTCCCACTGCTGATGCTTGTAAGGTATCTCGATTTTTTAATTGCCTTATTTGTTTGGCTATGAGTCAATATATATTGTCAAATATGGCATTAACATTTTACAAATATAAAGGTAACAACTTACTGTTAAAACTACAAGATAATTTGTTATTATGGAGAAGATGGTCAGGGTTGCGATCAAAAGATAAACAATAATAGTTAACAACTATGTTGTTAAATATTTTTGTTTCTCTTTTGACCACAACCCTGACCATCTTTTCTATAATTTGAAATTATATGGTCGACTATGTATATATATAATTTGTTATGGTAATATGTTATGTTATTGTTATGTGTATGGTTGATATCTAAAGATTTGACCTAATTTAATAAAGATTTGTTGAATTGACTACCATCCCTGAGAAAAGGATGTTATATATTGGATGTTGATTATTGAAAACGACTTATTTAAATCACTTTATTAAATAGTATAAATCTTGTTTAAAATAACTATTAAATAAAATAAGCAATGAGGTGATTAGCAAGAGTTTTAATTTTTTTATATTTGAAATTCTTTTATTTTTCCTTCTTTTTTTAAATTTAAAATTCTTTTATTTCTCTTTTTTTTAAATTTAAAATTCTTTTCTTTTTCTTTTTTTAAGTTTGAAATTCTTTTATTTTCGTTTTTTTATATTTGAAATTATTTTATTTTTCATTTTGTTATATTCAAAGTTCTTTTATTTTTCATTTTTATTTATAGGTTTACAAATTAAATTTATATAGTATATATTTATAGTTTAAATTAATTTAAGCATTTTGTTTTATAACTAACAGGTTTAACATATTTCTGATATCAAAAAACAAGTAAACAAAGAATATTATAAAAACTTCACAGATATAATATAAAATATAATAAAATAATTTTATATCATTATTGAGTTCCTGATAAAGTTGAAGTATTGCTTGCTTCACTCTTTTATGCTTGTATTTTTTTTATAATACAAATTATCACAAGAGTAGTTAACTATTACATAGGTATGTTCCATATGAATTATCCTTACAGGATTTACAAAAATCAATTGCAAGCTTTAAAATATAATCTTGAATGTTCGAAACACCTTAGACTTCAGGCATGTATATAATTGGAGTTCTATTTAAATTTTAAGTATGTTAAAAGTAAGGAAACTTATTTTACATCACAATTGTCATACACCATTTTGGGCATATCAGTCACAAGTCCTATTTGGTTATCTGCTGGATGTATGACTTGAAACTGCTTAAGCATAGAATAAATTAAATATTTGAAATCAAGAATTGGTTTTATGTTTATAAAATCTGATATAAATCAAAGAAAAAATAGTGAGACTATAGTTCCAGCCTTCCATTTACACATTTAGTTTCGTTCATTCGCTAATGCTGGAAACCCGTTTAAAAAAATTGGTCCTCGAATCTGTTTTTTCAGAATCTAATTATGAATCAAATTAATCTTATGAAAACTTAATGTATGAATCCTTCTGGTTCATTTGCAAGATTTCATCTGAATCTAAAAATTATTCATGTTTAATTTTGAAACAACTGTTTAGAGAAGTTAAGAAAAGTTAAGTTACTCCATTGATTACTAAAAATTTTCTGTTTTTTTGTTTTTCGTAAGAGTAATTTTTGTTAATTTCTCTCATTTAAAAATTAAATTTATTCATTTTATTTATTAAATTTACATTTACATTTTTTTCCATTTACCATTTTCTTTTCCCTTTAATATTGCTGTTTTTGAAATGTTTAAATGACCAGCATTATTTGAAACGGGGTAAGAGACTTATATTTGTTTCTATAACATCAGTCACTCCATCAGGGCTTCAAGAAGACTAGGAATATTTTATCACAACGTTGGAGCCACTTTAGATGCTATAGTACATATAAAAACACATTTTGGGGCTATTTAGCAAAGGATGCATTTTGCTTGAGATTTTTCCCGTAAAAAGCAATGAAATTGGTCCAAATATTGAAGATACAATCGTTACATACTAACCAATGGCAGATTACAGTATTTTATTTGGAATGAAGGGGTTTCTGAAATGCATAGATTTCTTTCATATCGGCAATTTGACTTGATTACTTGATTGATGATTGATAATAATAAATTGTGATGGAAAAGGTAAAAGTTTAATAATCCAATATTATTTATTTACGAGTACTTTCAAATAAAAGAAAAGAAAAAAACTAAAAAATCATAGTGAGGAAAGTTATTATAATAAAGGAAAAAAAAGATAATTACACATTATTTAAGAATAACTAACAATAAAGAAGAGAAAAAAAAAATTATGTTTAGGAAAGGGAAAATTAAATAAGTAGATATTACAAATTAAGACATATTCCCATCTCTTCATCTGTCATTTTAATGACATGTTTATGAGAACTGAAACGGTATTTATTAATAGTTTGAGATTATTCTCTTATGATTGGATTATATTATAGTTATTATTTTTTTATTATACATAACAACTCATGTAGATTATTTAGAAACTAGTTAATTGTTTTTTATTGTTTCAGTTGTGAACACATGAAGTATGATGATCATAAGTGTCCCAATGCTGGGTCGAAAGATATTCAAGTTCCTATTTGCCCCCTTTGTAACAATCCTGTTCCATCTAAGAGACATGAGCCCCCTGATATTGCTGTTAGTGCTCATATTGATAGAGATTGTGAGTCAGATCCAGCAGTTGGCAGAAGAAAGGTAGGTTATATCTCTATCTATTATTGATTGTATTTAGTTTTATTAGAATTAAGCAAATAATTGAACTATTACAAATTTTAGTTTATAGAGTTAAAATATTTATTGGCCTAACAATTTTAATAAATAGCAAATATATTTATATTTTGGAGATATGAGTTTTATTACTGCACTGTGTCAATATACCTTGTTCTTGTAAGAAACAAAAAAAGAGATCCTTTGAAAAAGAAAAACATAAACATTAGATGGTCACCTCTCTATATGCAGGATTAAATTTTTTTTTATTATATAATAGTATGTTTATTTCTTGTAATCAATGTGAGACATTATATTTTTTTAAATTATATTTAGTGTACATACCTAATTTAGTATTATTTTTTGGAGAATATATTTTGTTCTTTCATAATATTATTATCTTATTGAACTTGCAATATTACATTCAGATTTTAAGCCGATACTCAAAAGATAAACTTAATTGTGAGAACCCCTTGATGAATTAAAAAAAACTATTGTAGGTCATTGGCTCAAACAATTATCTCTGAGTCAAGGTCTTAATTTTTTTCTTGCACCAGTTGTCATTGTCCAAAGCTGCTGCTCTTCAATCCTCCATATTCAGCAGGTTCCTAGCTACACCATCTCTAATAAGAGCCACATGGTTTTTGTTGCTTTTCCTGATGTGTGGAATTCTTTAGTTAATAGAAAAAATAACTTTCTGGTGATAACCAAATCATTAGCATAGCCCAAGAGCATTATGATTTTTTTTTTAGTCGTGTCTGATGTCTATATTCTATATTTCCTGACTGCTGCATCCAAGTCTAGATTAAACAATAGGTATAGCAGAGTATCTCCCTTAAAGTGCGTGGGTGTTAGTAGTTCATTTAGTCTGGCTTTTATTCAAATTAATATTCGACTCCTTATATTAAATCACTTCCGGCATCAACCTTCTAATGATTTAGGATTACATTTTTCAAACATAGGAAATGTAAAATTACCTTTATTGTAGGACAGATTGTCTCCTAAGTATAACATGAATGCACGGAGTATGTTACAATTGCTGATTGTAATAAATTCAGATCAAACACTTCAGAAATTCGTAAAACATGAAATAACAAAAATGAAAAAGATGAATGGAGGAACACAGGCTGAGATAATGAATAATAATTGTCAAGGTGAAAAAACCTAGAATATATTTATGGTTTGTAAGGATTCGAAACACTAGCAAGAGAAGTGAAAATGTCTGGAAATCCCTAAAATGAATCTTATGAATGAATTCATTATTCTATTCAGTCTTATCTTACGCTTACCAGACAATCCCTATATACTAAACACTCGTAGGTAGTAGGAGAGGATACAAGAAGGATTCAGGAAATATGGTTTATTAAAAATGGGTATTGATGTAAGATGACTCCGAGGTTTTCAAACAAATCTTAGCGCTAAATCAAGGAGGCTGATTGATTAGGCAAAGTAATCTTTAAATGATAAAATTAATGTTAAGGGTTCTTATTTATTTACCAATACATTTTTTAGGTTTTAGTAGTAAATTTATTTGATAATTTTGTACTCACTATTATGAATGGATTTAATTTTCCAAAGCATTGGTAGAAAATCAAAATATTTGTATTTTTCATTCTGACTGCTCTAATTTTTGTTTATATTTATATAGGTTTATGTAAATAAATGTTCAATGCACGGGTGTCGTAAAAAGGAAATAGTGCCCTTTGTTTGTCGGAACTGCTCTCAAAATTTTTGTGTGACCCACCGACATCCCAGTGATCATGAATGCAGTCGCTATAGCAATCGCTCAGATAAATCTACAAGGTAAATATAATTAGTATAATATAAATACTTCATTTTGATTTTTAACAACATTGTTACATGTCGAATTGACTTTAAAAAACTAAATATATTCATACTAGTTCATTATTTTCATCAAGTTAAATAAGTTGTTTATCTGCTAATGTATCTATTGTTGAAACTACATAGTATCATTTAAGTTATAGTTTTTATATCTGTTATGTCCACACTGTGTGCTATTGGTCAGAAGTTTTATCTTCTGTCTACATTGAACAAAATTAGAGGCTTTTCCTCACTGGTCGAGTTCAGACTGTTTTTTTCAATATGTGGAAGGACATTTTACCAGATGAAATTTGTACTGTATATATACTGTGCATTTAGTAATAAGAACTTTAACTAAATAACTAAAGGTTGTGGGAGAGGATTTTTTTTTTAAATAAAAAGCAAATGATCATTCTTAAACTGATCACTCACTTGATCACACTTGAACTCATCAAAAATAATGAGTCCATTTAAGAAAACTGAATGATATAAAAAAAAAAAATTGAAATTGGTTTTACCAATGATTTGAAAAAAGTCAACCCATTTACTGAAGACTATACAAAGTGTATTAAAGTTGGCAATAATGCTAAGGTGTTCAGTGACAACTGCATGTCCCATAGTCAAATATTAATTACAAATAAAACTTGGGGTTAGTTGTTTTCAGCTAGCATTATTTAGCTGTTAAAGGTTTTCCAAAATGCCTAAATAAAAATAAAGAGGTTATAGTTATAAAATTATATAAAAGATAAAAATTGGTTGTTTGTCAGTGTTCTATAAAAAAGACAAATTGAATAAATTTGGTATTTTTTAGTTTTTATTGGGTATTTTTTACTTAAATAGTCATTAGTACCAATTAGTTCAACTACATAAAACAATCAGAAATGTTTTAGGTTCTTTATCGGTTTTTCATCCAGAAACAATATTTTAGACCAGGTAAAGTACAAAATATACTTTTCTGAAAATTGTTGGATTCTCCCTTTTTACATAACACCAATGACATGACTGTTTAGGAAGGAACCATAGATTGGTCTGTCAAATAAAATCAATAAATATCTCCATAAATTATACAAGTCTAATTTTAATTTTACTATTATTTTTTAGTACTGATACTGCCGCTTCAAGTGCTGTTGCTGCAGGTTATGAAGCAATTCAAGGCGATTTGGTAAATATTTTTCACTATCATTGGTGGTGTTATTTAATGTAAAATGATTTTTCAAGAAATTAGGAATTTTATTTTTCCTTTAAAGCACTTTTCAACTCCAGTAAACTGTATCAATAATATTCAGTAAACAATTTGTACTGTTTAAACCAAAAAAGGATTTATTGAGATTTTTCAAAGTTATCTGTTTGCTTATTCCATTTAATAAAATGGAATTAAATACTTAATAGTGAAAGTACAGTCAAAGTTGAAGGAACGTTGATTTTATTTTGAGCTAACAAAATTTTGAGATATTGAACTTTTTGAATTATCGAGTTTTCTAAAAATCTTTTTCAATTCGTCATATTTTGTATGAGGTAGGTATAATGATCATAAATTCTAGACACATTTTCTTGCTTTACTAACAAAGTTCAAAAGAGTAAGAAATTCTCAAACTCCCAAGCTGAACAATTATTAGCTGATTTTGCATTGTTAAGAGAGGGAACACTTACACTAACCTATCAATTCTTAATTAAGATTGAAATAGTAAATAATGTTAAGAGAACTTAAATTTATTCAAAAATCAATGGGATAAAGTATAACAATATATTTTCTTGTATTAAGTCAGAAAAATAAAAATATCAAACAACTAACAACAAATAATTATAATGTAAAAATACAAAGCTTTGCTGCCTAGATTTCTGATTCCACTGCACCACATCAAAATACAATACTATAAAGTCAGCCTTTGGAAAATCATCCTACCAACACCTTGTTGTACCCATTGGATGTTCACACATCACTTTACAAGTGATTACCTTTTTAAGAATTAATTTATTACCCATCCCTACAAATTTACATGATCATTTCAATCATTTTAATATTTTTACTTCAATTATATTTCAACATTCCCTTCAATTTTACTAAGTGTTATAAGATTACATAAATTTTCCAGTGGACTCGAGGCCTTTCCTTGAGCTGATTATTTGACCCTATGCTTTATTTTCATGAATCTTAAAGTGCTGTTAATAACTTATAGGCCATATTAATATATTTAATTTAAAATGTAGTCTTATTTGATTGTATAATGTATTTCATTTGGAAAGATTTGTAGGGTTTTGGTAATTAACAGCTACTGTCTATGATATCTTAGACTTGTTATGATAGTCATTAATTTTTTTTTTTTTTTTCCAGGATGAAGACGAGGCATTAGCTTGTGCTATTGCATTATCCATGGAAGAAGGTATGAAGCAAAGTAGCAGGAGTTCTCAAAATAACAGTGCAACTGGTGATGAGAGACCGACGACAAGTCGGACAAAACCAAATGATCCCGCCTCTCATTGCCGTGTATCATAAGTGATATTATTTGATTTTCATGGTTATCCACTGATTTTAGTTTTTCATTTTCCAGAGGGTAATCTTGAAAATCTCGTATATTTTTTATCTTGATTTTTTGTGTGTTTTCTATTGGATATTAACAAAAAAATCATATCAAAGAAGCACAAAATAGAAAAAAAAATTTAATAGCTAATTTATACTTCCATTGTTTATAAAGTTATTCTAAACATTCCAATTTCTACAGAATCATATTCTTCATTGTCTTTCATTGTTCACGATGTGTTTTACTGATCACAACCAATAAGAAAGATAATCATTATCTACTTACATTTAATGTGACGTGCCTTGATTTTTTTTCCATAGTGATCTAGTATTTTTTTGTATGTTCAACCAGTGATGTTTAAATATTGAATTTAATTTTAATCTTTAGTTAATTTTATAATCTCAATGTAATTTTCATTTAAAATTTAACCAACTCTCTTCTCCACTCATGAAGAAGTTCTTGTTGATTTTAGTTAATTTTGCTTTGATAATGTAAACTTTATTTCATCCTCTGATTTGGGACCATTTTAGGTTTGTAAGATTTAAACTCTACCAAAGAGAAATCAGAGGAAGAAACTCACCTTATTTTATTTAGTTTTACTCTGTTGAAATATTTAATATTTTATAAATCTTGTGATTATGATGATATTCATCTGTGCTATGTCATGCATTGAAACTATGTTTTTTATGTAAAGTTTTATATGTACATAAAAATATGTACCTTGTCAAATTTAATTTATTAAAATAGAAATATTTCTGTTGTTATTTTTGTATTTAACATATCTTTTCTACTTCCATCATATTTCCCATGATTATTTCAAATGATGACTTTTATCTTTTGTAATCCATCAGTCTCACATATTTAAAATGAAATTAGTAACATACTCAGATTCATAATTAATCTGATTTAAATTTAAATCATATTTATGATAGCACTTGTGTGACAGCTACTTGTACCTTCTCTCTCTCCTAATTTCCCGAAGCTAAGCTAATTTAAGTTTTGAAGGTATAACCTCAGAACATCCTCACTTACCATTTGTTTCATAATACTGATGGGACAACTTCTTTGACTCTTAAACTTGGTAATGGAATCAGTGAAACCTCCCTTGAAGGCATTTTCCCTTTGGCCTCACCTCCATCATTCATTTGGTTTTTCTTTTAATGGCAAAACCAGATCAGTCCGTGTTACTCCTATGCACAATGGGGCTATATCCTGTTTTAAGTGTGCAAAAGTTAAAATTTCTTCATATACTATTATCACATTAAGAGCCCTAGACCTCGGAATGGCTGGTGTCTTAAAACCATAGGCCACTGGTTACCAACTGGTGGTCTGCAGACCACAGGTGGGCTTTAAGACTTTAAAGTAAGTCATGGGATATGGACTGAATGTAGTGTCAATTAGTAAAAAAATAAATTATTTTAATTTCAGGAGTGCCAATTACTTGGCAATGGTGACACACTAAAGTTCTATAGCTCAGTGTTAGAGAATCATTGGTGAAAGATATGAGAAATCTCATTATAACAGTCTAAATTGAGCTTTGTCCCACTATATTCAAGTCTACTGAGATTTATTCATAATTTGATCTTTTTTTGTTTTCTCCTCAAATATTCTGAGGAACCTTATTTCTGATTTGCTAGCATGTGTATCATATACTATACTCACTGTTTTTCATATTAATATACTGCCTAAATTTCAAGGCTATGGAGTAATTTTGTTAGAAATATTGATTAAATATAATGAGTTTTAGTAGTTAATTTCCTTTTTTCCTATCACTGGTATGAAATTAGGATTATTATTAGAAGGTTGCTAGTTTATCACATAAAATTGAAGGAACTATAGGTAGTGTTCAGAAGAAGGCACATAAATTGCAAGAAAAACAATTTGAAATTTATTTTTCAACTCATATTGCTGGTGGACTGTGGCAGATAACAGTAATTCTTTATGTAATCTCCACAACAAATTTGTCTTCTAAAATGCAGTACTGATTAAGTTTTTCAATAATCCATTGATAAAAGTTTCAGTCACTTTCCTTTATCCAATTCTTGATTTTCTCATTCTTTGTATAATTAAAAAAAATAATAAAAATTAGAGACTTTTTCAGTAACTCCACACCATTAGAACCAAAATTTTATTCCTTACCACTTTTTATATTCTGGTATTCATAAAAAAAATATTTTGTACCTAAAAAAATAGTATTTTCAAAAATAAATTTGTTATTTCTTCAAATTTCATAAAAACC
>NW_027114571.1:319116-320232 GCF_000696795.3 Halyomorpha halys
TTATTATTATATTTAGAATGATAGTAGAGAAAGCGTGGGACCAGGGATAGGCAGTCATTTGGCATTCCTGGATTTGAGTGCGGCTTTTGACTCAGTCCAGAGGCAGGAGATATGAGACACACAAAAGAGTGCCAGGAAATTTGTTAAGTGCAATCAAATCAATTAACCCCCTAATTAATTAAGGCATTGTAAGACTTAATAGTCAGACATTGCGGCCTTTCCGCTTTTTTAAGTGAGTGAAGCAGGGTGACAGGCCTAACCTCGCTACTATTTGTCCTTATGGAAGAGATATGGAAGGGGTGTAAAAGGAGAAGCCCAAAAGCACTAGTAGGGTTTTGGAACTTAATTCCAGTACTGGCTCAAGCAATGATATTTGCAGATGATATCGAACTAATAGCTGACTCTGAAGAATCTCTTCAGACATCCTTGGATGAATGGAATGAGGAACTGAAGATAAGAGGTTTGCAAATAAACCCTTACAAAAGCAAAATTATGTGTGTTGGAAGAGAAAACGCAGAGGCTAGGATTTTGTGTAATGGTGAACCCCTACAACTTATGAATACTTATACGTATCTAGGGACCATAATAAGTACAGATGGTAAAATAAACCAGGAAGTTCTAAATCGAGTGAAAAGGTCAATGAAGTGTACCATCGGGGTTCCAAAACTCTTTTAGGCAAGCAAGAAGTAAGCAGAGATGCCAAAATAGGGATATTTAAATCTGTGTTCTTCCCAGTCCTGTATGGATCAGAAAGCTGGGCAGCCCCCGATAAGCATGTAGGAAGGATAAGATCAGCAGAAATGAGATTCCTCCAAAGAATGGTTGGTAAGACCTGGAGAGACTGTGTCAGAAATGAAAGGATTTGGGAGGATCTGGGAGTGAAGTCAGTGCACAACACCATGCAAGAGAAGCAACTGAAGTGGTGTGGATGCGTCTGTAGAATGGACGATACCAGAAAAGCCAGGTGGTAGACTGCCTCATGGCAGACCCAGGTGTATGTATCCTGAGTACATTGGAAACTAGGAGCAACAAGAGGACGCATCATCCCGGAGATGAGAAGACTAGAAGAAGAAGAATCAAAAGAGCACTATGCATTTATATGTGTGTACATGCATT
>NW_027114571.1:321597-323666 GCF_000696795.3 Halyomorpha halys
ACATGTTTTTATCATGTCACTATGTCACCTACAGCAAATTTACTTGTTGTATATATGTGTATACAGTTGTAAATATCAATAAATAAATTATTAAAAAAAAAAAAAGTTTTTTATGAAATTTGAAGAAATAACAAATTTATTTTTGTAAATACTATTTTTAACTTACACAGTACTTTTTATTTACGAATAACAAAAAAGTGGTAAGGAATGAAATGTTGGTTCTTATGGTGTGGAGGTAATGAATAACTTCTCTAATTTTTTTTTTTTTTAATTACACAAAGAATGAGAAAATTAAGAGTATAAAGAATTGTATACAGGAAAGTGACTAAAATTATTTTCAATTGATTATGGAAAAACTGATATTTTTATACTAGTGTACATTTGTACTTCTTCTTTAAGGGGCCTCTACATGTTGGCCAAGCCATGGTGAACTCAGACATGCGCGAGCATGTGGAGGGTGGCTTGGTCGAGTTGGCCTAAGCTCGTTGCTGATCCGTCGAGAGTTGATTCTTTGGACACAGATCAAAAGGGTTTGTGAGAGCTGTCTAGTTGCAACTGAGAGCTGTTAGGAGGTTAAAGGTGTTTGTCGGTACTTTTTATAATAAGTTTTATATTTAATCTTATTTAATTTCCTTTCATTTTCTTTTTTTGTAATAAAAATAATATAATCCCAGTGCAGTGGCTGAAACCACTTGTACGTCCACCATGCTTGCCTCTCTGCATAACACTGACATGTGGATAGTCCGCTTTTGTTTACCGAGCATTTGTACAAGCCTCCGATTCAGCGGCCAACAAGTGGACCCACCTTTAGCTTTCTTCTTTAGTGCCTCTCAGCATAGAGGAGCATTCAGCCAGGAATTCGACTCTTTCCTATTTCTCGCTAGGTCAACTAGTTAGTGTACAAGAGTATAATGATATTAATCAACAAGAACTGATCATCATAAAGAATGATAAGAAAAGTTTCATTTGAGGGAAAAGGACATTAATGTAGTAGATATTTGCTATTATTTTTTGTTTGGAAGGATAAATTACCAGTAGAACAAAAAGAAAAGGCGATTAAAGTAAAATTAAGGTATGGAAATATAGGTCTTAGTACTCAGATGTCACTGCCGTGATCTTTGTTTTTGATAAAAAATAAAGTAACATTGGACCATTTTTACTATTCTGTCTATAAATTAATTACTGCAATCAGGAATTAAATAACTATTTGTACAGTATATGAAATGACAACACTTTTAAAGTAATTTGAGGATTATTTGAGTTAAGGTTCAGAAAAAATAAAATTATTTTTTTTAGAAGTAATTATTTATTTTATGACTTACAAAATACAACTCTAATAAACCATGAAACAGGATATCTTCCTTTATATACAAACTCATAAACATTTTTATGTAATAATAGTTTTTGGAAACATAAAAATTATTATAAATCTACTATATTACTTCTCTGCTTTATTTTTGTTCAGCAAGCATATAATAAATATACTTAATTTCATAAATACCACAAATATCCGGATTACAAATATGAATACCATTTCCAAATTGGATTATTTATTTTTATTTTTTTTTAACTTAAGTACTAATATAAAAATGTTTTAAGTCAATTGGTAGGTAATTGCACATATAAAAAAAAGTGCTTTTCAAACTCCCATTTACAAGATCTGTCATTTCTGGCTTGTTTGATTTTTATCAGCTGTACCTCATTTTATATTTTTTTAAATTAAAATTATTTGTGTTACATTCTTATCTATAAACATTATAAAAAAACACATTATTTTTTTCAGCTTATTTGTTTACAATTATTTCTTATAAATTATCGTGCTCATTGAAGGTATTTTGTATTAAGACAGATAAATGCCCTAAAACATTCCAAAAGAATACTAACTCTAAAACTGTTAATCTTGTGGATTTACTTATAGAAAAAACCCTTCTAAACATTCATAAATACAAATACATGCGAGTTTATATATATATATGGCTTCTCCTTCATTACCTAATAATCCTCCTAGGCGTCTGAAAAGAAGATGGCCTCGAGATCTTCTCCTCTAGAAATGTTATTGGAGTTCTATC
>NW_027114571.1:324726-326696 GCF_000696795.3 Halyomorpha halys
CTAGTTATTTATATATTCTCCTTCTAGAGGAAATTAATAAAATAATGCTTAAATATAAACTTCAAAGATGGACAAATACCTTAGAATTATTTTTCAAATTTTGATTTAAAAAAAAAAATTATTAAATTAAAATCAATACAATTTTTCTTCTATGGTTACTTTTTGTATTTTGACAAAAACAGGTTTTATACAAATACAGTCATGGATTATGAAACATACGATTTTTTTTATATCCTGTTCATTATTGTAATTCAAAAATTAGTTTGGTTTAGTTTTTTTTTAATTTATATTTTTTATGGATGGTATCTTCTAATATTAATTGTAGTTAAAAATAATAATAATATGTCAGCATGATTCCCAACTGTCAAAGAGCTTTTTCTTTTTTTTTTTTTTTTTTTTTTTTTTAATATTTTTGTCATAAGATGATTGCAATAAAAACAATAATGAAATATGTAATTAATTAAATCGTTTTCTTAAATGTTAGTCTTAAAATAGACCTCTAATTTAATTGTAGATTATACTAGTTAATCATTAAATTATGGAGAACAATTATTCAAAACATAAGTAATGGTCTAACAGGAGTATAAGTATAATATATTTATTACTCATAACGTACATTATAAATATATTTTCTTTGGTCAATAAGAGGGAGAACTTGAAGTATGTTTAACATAATTAAAGCTATAACAGTAATAATGCATCTACCACTATGTAAAATAAAGATAATAAATAAAATTCATAAGAATTACTCCTAAATATACAGAACATATAATAAATGAATAACAATATTTAACATTCATAACCAGAGACTGGATCTTTATGCCAAGGCACATCTAGTTTTTATGTTAGTTTTTATAATAATAGTCCAAATATCTGACCAAATTGGTGGATTGAAACCTTTCTTTATTTTTCAAATGCTTGAATGAATGCATTTATTGGAATATTTGTGTAAATGGATGGAGAAAAGAAATAGAGGAAGTTTTATTAAATGAACCTAAGCCTAAAGAAAACAAAGAGAAATAAAATTCTTCAATTTTGGTCCAATGGTTTCGTGCATATAAAAATGATCAATGCTTCAATTGATGTTTAATAAGTACAAATTCTTTTAAGTGACATTGGATTTAACTTTTACATTCAAAAATTTGTTTTCCAAGCAGAGCTCTTTAATAGTAATTTAAAAAAAAAAAAATAATGATAATAAACTTGCATGTTTTGACTATAATATTTCTGTATTTTGAACTTTCATTGCATGATTCTTTTTTGCTGGATCAAAGTCCAGTCTCTGCTGATAACCCATTCAGATGATATGATAGCATAAATAAAAAAAAGTCATTCATTTTATCATACAATACTTATTTATTTTTGTGTATCTATGTATGTGTCTGTATGTATATATATATTATCCTAATGCTGGAAAATTATAATTAATTTTTAATTGGTTGTCTTAAACATTGTTCATTGTTGTATGATTTTAACAATATTTTTATATCATCTTATAATCCTACCATAGGTTTACAATATATTTCAATGTCATATTATAGTGCTGGTATAGTTTATATGTTTTAGTTTTTTGTAACTTGTTTTTTTAACCCTGATTTTTAAGACTTACAACATAGGTCATACTATAGGTTTCAAAAAAGTACTTACTTGCTATTTGAGTATTTTTTTTTTTTTTAGTGCAATCCTGACCATCTCTTTGTATTATCTGTATCTCTTATATATCTCTTTATTCGCCTTTTCAATTTTTATTTGTTGGAATCTCCTGATCTGCTTTTTCTTTTTTCTTAATTACAGTTCCTTGGTACACATGAACTTAGATATTTAAGAACTATCTTATTACAAGTTAGTGGTCTAACCTAGTAGTATACCAGGAGCAGATGATGTCAACACAAATATATACACACATAAAGTGATATTTTAATTCTAAATTGTAAAGTGCTCTTTTTCTTCTAAACAACATTATATATATA
>NW_027114571.1:326746-338914 GCF_000696795.3 Halyomorpha halys
ATATACACACACACACATACATACACACACACACACACACACACACACACACACACATATACATACATACATACTTTCACATAACAGTTGCTATGATAATGAAATATTGTAGCAATTTTGTCCAATATGATGACATCATCATCATAATCATTTTATCCCCTTTACCGCTTGCGCAATGTGGGTTAATATGATGACTTTCAGGCACAAATCCCCGAATAATGTGCCTGATGTAAGCAATGAATACTAAATATTTTTGACAAATATTGGTAAATATAGAACAGCAAATAGAATATAAAATTACCCGGTTTACTAAAATAAAATACTGAACTCTTGTGTACTATGTTAGTATTTAGTATTGCAGAAAAACTGCTTTAAGTCACTCTAGAGTAAAACTCTACTTTCATCATTAACTATTTAATAAATACAATGAAACATTTATAGCAAAGATGTATTCCATTACACAAATCACATTCTGAAAATTTATGAACTATTAATAATAGAAATATCATTAATTAAAACATCATGTAAACAATAGTGTAGCCATCATGCAATAGAAAGAAATAACATACTGAAAGCAACAAAAAAATTGAGCAAGACTAATTATTTATTTAATTACTGATTTATATATATGCATGCATGCATAGGCACGCATAAAAGAAGAATTTATGTATGTGTATGTAAATGAATATATGTAGTATAGTTGGCAGATTATATGATTCTTTTACTTACTGCCTACTTTATTAGTACATGCCACTTCAGTAGCTTCACAAAAAAAGAATTTATAAAATGATGAACATCATTTGATGTACATATACGATGGAAAAAATGTATCTTGTAATTCTTTATAGAAGTTAAGCTCAATTACCTCAGAAATTTCTTTTGTATATAAAATCTGATGAAATATTTCTTAACTTAAGTGATTTAAAAAGTAAAAAAATTGGTAGCCCATCAATTCAGCAAGGTTGTGGCTCCATATTTTCTGTCCAATAAAAATATGACATTAATTACCAATATTTTAAAAAATTTGGGTCAAAAGTTTGGTATATATTAATAACTTTGGTTTAATTGTCTAAAGATTTTATTGATGTGAGTAATGTGAAAATAAAATTATTTGATCTTTTATTTTTTTAATTTGGATATGGTATTCCAGGTACATAGAAAGTGTTTGCAATGATGAAAACAAAAGTTTTATAGATATGTATATGGATACATCTTCCTATCCATATGTTAAAAATTATAAATAATAAATTGTTAACCAGTTGGGTAGAGATTATATATGTATATCAATTATTTTATTTTTATTTGTATGCTTTTAAAACATAAAAATTTAAATTGTTTTATTTAACAGTAAACAGTATATGATAAACACCATTGATCAAACATACAGAAAGAAAATGTTAAAGGTAAATATTCTCCAAAATTCAAATAAGACTGTGAAATTACAATTTATTCGTTTCATACTATGTGAGCAATAAAGTTTGGGATAAACTAGATGGGAATTATATATATATATATTTATTAGGTAAATTCCACACAAACATTTTACTGAAAACAGCACAAAGCATTTGTCTCCTATAGAATTTGAAACTTTTTTATGTTGAAATTAATTTTAGTGTGAATTTGTTTATGTTCCAATTTAAAAAAAATATATCAGGAAAATAGGAAAAAAGTAGTTACAAATAACAGTTTACATAAAGGGTTAGAAAAATAACAATTAAATGGATTCTACCTATAATATACAATTCATAAAATATTTGTTTACTATAGTCTTTTAATCTTATCTCTGAATGTTGAACACAATACAACCAATAACGTGAAGAGAAATTCGCATTTTAGAGTATCTGATGCACTGGTCTGCATTGCAGCTGGACTTTCACCTATGAGTGAAAAATAATTTTAGATTAACTTTCCTTACAATAATTAACTTGACATTATTATAATGGCCTGAACAGTTGGACCAGAAACGTATTTAACAAAGTAACATTTGGTTCAGAATAATTTCCAAAAAATTCACTTCAAGGAATAACCCAGAAATGATGTGTCTACTACAAAGAAATAAAATGAACAAATGAAATGATCAATTAATTTTTAACATAACTCATTAATTAATATTTAAAATTTATAAAAAATTGTGGGAAGTCAAAGAGAATGGAGATTATAGATTTAGCATTTGCAAGCCAATATGTAGATTGTAGACATCTGTACTTAATCTAGTGTAATGTAGAAGAAGAATTGTAAAATGCATCAGTTGTAGTTAACAAAAAAAAAATGTTTGTATGTTAATAACCTTTATTAGTTTTTAATCCTTCCTGAGTGATTTAAGGCCCTTTTTTAGATGACTATCTAATAAGGCCCAATTACAAATAGATCCTTTTCTTTTCTATTCAAGGACTTTGTATCTACCTATCAGCAGGCGCTACAACCCTGCTATGGGTCCTGGCCTCCTCCTCCACCATTTGGCTTGGTTTAGGGCTGCTGCCTTATAATTTCGGACTCCAAGCAGGTTTCGTGCATCCTGTACCACGCCATCCATCCACCAGAGCTTGGGCCGTCCGATTCTTCTTGGACAATGGATTTCTTCTTCCATGACTCTTTTAGGTATTTTGCCGGGACTCCATACGTGCAACATGTCCTGCCCACCCAAGGCGTTCCAGCCTAACAAAGGTCATAATATCTATATCCTGGAGTAGCTCATAGAGTTCTTATTTCTTCTTCTTCTCCAGCTTTCCTCATCCCTTATCGGCCCTTAGATTCTTCGAAGGATCTTCCTCTCGAAGATCAACAGATTATTTCTATCCTGTGTGAATAGGGTCCATGTCTGGGAGGCGTATGTTAGGACAGACCTAATTAGAGTTTTATATAAATGGACCTTTGTTTTCCTGCTAATGAGCTTGCTCCAGAACTGTTTTAACAGACAAAATAGCAATGGTTAGCCGCTGTGATCCTTCGCTTTATTTCAGTGGAAACATTATTTGTTACTGTGACCTGAGATCCAAGGTAAGGAAACTCCTCCACTCTCTCAAAGATACAGCTTCCTATGACAACCTGTCTTTCCTGGGATCTGGCTCCTCTGGTGTACATATATTTCGTTTTATTTTCATTAATAGCCCGACCCATGCGTGCGGCAGCTCTCTGCAGGCTCAAGAAAGACTCGGTAAGCGCAGTAAAATATCATGCCACTATATCTAGGTCATTCGCATAACCGAGCAGTTGGACCGATCTGTTAAATATGGAGCCATTATTCTGGATACCTGATTCTCTCACTACTTTTTCCAGGATCAAATTAAACAGGAGGCACGCTAGAGCATCTCCTTGCCTTAGTCCTTTATTTGAGTCAAATTCAGAAGAGTGTTTGGATTGTATGCGGACCCTGCACCTAACATCTCTCATAGTCATTTTTATAAGGCGTATAAGCTTTGAAGGAACCTTCATTTCTGTGAGTGTCTTGTATAACATAAGGCGCTTGATACTGTCATACAGAAACTTAATTGGTATTTTAAATTCCTGAAATCCACGAACAAGTCGTGGGTTGGGATCTTATATTCATGGGCCCTTTCCATGATTAGTCTGAGGGTATGAATTTGGTCCAACATAGATTTCCCCCTCCTGAAGCCAGCCTGGTACTGCCCGATTTCTCGTTCTGCATGTGGGATCAGCCTTTGTAAAATATAATAATATACTAGTCAGCCAAATGAACAAATCTATATAATTTATGAAAATCTACATATTTTATTATGATAGATTAAATTATAGAAAAAGACAAAGTATAATATTTCATAAAATTATATGATAACCGCCCTTCAGAATATAGCTTCAATAAATTAAAAATAGTTAGTATTTTCAAGAGTATACCTGACAGGACATGTACTCGAACAGTAGCCATATCAGCATTTGAAGGACTGCAAGAATAACGACCTTCATCTGTTGGAAGGGCATTAGTGATGAGAAGGCGGCTGGTAGTTACATCTCCTTTATCAGTTATTATGCTTACACCTCCCCTCTCTGAATCATAGCTAACAACCTGTAATTGAAAATGTTTTTAAATCATAGTTAATAGTCTGATACCAATAGAATATGTGTGTTTATAAATGATAATTATTTCAATTATTTAAGATTACAGTAGACATCTGCCTCAGTAAAAACAAATATCAACAACAATTTTTTGAGCTAGATACTTAACAGTGACTATCTGTTTTAGATAATGTTTCATTGAATGAGTAGACCTTGCTACCAGCTTCTCAATTAAGAAAAGTTTGAAATATTTGTAGATAAAGAAAGTGAATAAATATTTAGGTTTACTTAGATGTTTTGGTAGTATACTTAGGAGTACAATATATTTTCATTTATTGATATCGTATTGATAAGGTATTTTTAAATTGGAATAAAGTGCTCTATTTTCTATGTAAGACAATGGTAAGTGATAGTATGTGAGGATGTGCTGTTTGCATCTTTCAAATGTTGGTTTTAGTGTTCAATATCTAAAGTTTTACTCTGAAAGTATGACTGGATTTAATGGTGGTATTGTAGATTATTGTTGATTTTGAGCGATAATGTTGAACTTGGTCCAAAAGGGTCTTTAGTCATCTAGACATCTAGAACATGTTTTAAGTCAGTTCATTTGGTATCAAAACAGTGGAACTTAAGTGGAATATAGATGGATGGTAAAAGAAAACCAATTGGAATTGATTATAAGATTGATTGAATAAAAATATGAACATAATTTATGGTAAATAAAGAAGAAATTTCTTGGATGAAATTATATCAATACCAATTTTAATTATAAGAAAACTTATTCAAATAATGGAAAATTATAAAAGATTTAAAAAAGTTATTAAATCTTACTCTCACTGGGCCCTTAGTTGAAGGTGAATTAGTAGAAGTGTTATCATCTTCTTTGCTGTAATACCAGAAGATATATGCAGGAGGTGGTTCGGTGCTATGTGTTATTGTACAAGTCAGGTTAATGGTACTTCCATAGTTAACATATATATCAGGACCTCCAATGATAGTTGCAGTAGGGACTGTAAGATGAAAAAAATATATTCTAGATATTTTCTTGTAAAACAGCAAGATTGGTAAATAAAACCACATGCACAATGTAATGTCAGTACTGTAAACAGTTAATATTTCAAATTAAATCATTTTATTTGTTTTTTTCTATAATAAATTAAATTTATACTATAAATAAACTCTATATAGGTAATTCAGTTTTATTTGGACACAAATAGAATATAATTAGAAATAAATCAGCAGATAACTTATAAAAAAAAATAATAAAACAATTTGACCAAGGTTAAACTTAACATATTAAATGTCACTGAATGTTAAAAACAAAGAAATATTCTTAGCATCAATAGTAAAGAATAATTAGTATTTTTTAATGCAATACTAAGAACTAAGATTAAAAACATAGCAAAATTAGAATTTGTTATTTTGAAGCTAGTTTATACTACTATTTTGCAAACCTTGACTATCCATGTTCATTTGTTCATTTAAAAATGCTTCATTGGTGAACTTCGAGTCTTCTGTAGTTGTAGTCTGTAATACATCTAAAATCTAAATGAGAAGCTCTACAACTTTGACTATTTTCTATCTAAATTACAAAAAATTCTTATCTAAATAAATTTATTTCAAATTTCTTAACAATATAACTACATTTTGGACATTTACATATGACAATAATCATACATAATTTGAATCTTTGTGATAAAAAAACAAAACATATGTGATATAATTAAGAAAATATTTGAATCAGACTATTCAGTGCTGTAAGGGTTTTAAATTAGCTCAAAAAATACTTTGAATGAACAAAACTTTTTTTAATTTTCAAAGTAAAAATTTGAAGCATGTTTTATAATACCCCTAAATAAGAACAATATTCAATGGTGCTAAATCTACTAAATATAAATCTTATGTACTTTAGATGCACATCAACACCCAACCTGAAGAACCCAAAGCAAGCTTCTTCCCTCTATGAAACTAGATCACTGTTTTTGAAAACCTGGGAAATTTGATTGTGAATGTGGTCTCTGTCAAAAATTCCATCAGCATGTTTTAGAAAATCTCCAAATCGTTTAAAACTTCAAAAAGTGTTATAAGGACAGTGTGAAGCTGGTTAACAGTTGTACTAAAAGATACATATCATTAGATAGGTTCAATTCTGATGAAAACGCAAAGGAACTTAATGTTATGATCATGTGAAGGCATTGGATTGGAAAGATTATGGTAGGAATTTTGACTTGAATTTGCCTCAATCTCTTTCCCTAATACGCCACTCTTAAATTACCTATCACCTGAAATTTTCCCTTTAATTCAGTTTCCTTCCTCTGTTTTATTGTATTTTAAAAAGTCCTTCAAGTATGTTTTCGTTGATATTTGAATGCAGTTTTTTTTTTTTTTTTACATAGATTTCATTCATTTAAGTGTTATCACAATGAAAACACTTATTTTTTCTACGATTCATCAGATCATTCCTGATCAAACTTTACTGACCTAAAAAATTCCAATATTTTTCCTTTCACAGTAAAATCTTTCAAACTTTTATATCGGAAGTTTCTTGGTGGTTTCTGGAATTATAAAATTCAAAAATAGTAAATATCATCTTGATTCATATTCCAGTATCTTAGAGTTATTTATTCCTTCTTTCCCATTAGAGATACAGTGGGAATCCAATGAAGATGGGATACTGTACTAAAATGCTAGGCGACTGTTTCCTCAATTTCAAAGTTAATGAATCAGTTTTTGCATACTTAAATGGATTAAGCTAGAATAATTGCTGAACTTGTAAAGATTAAGAATTTATATTAGATTATTATAATTGTAAATGAAATTATTATGATTGAAAATTAAATTATTGTAATTATAAATTAAATTATAATACAGATTTAATGTAACATATATTATATTCTCAAGATATGAGAGATAGGATTGTGAACAAATTATAATATGAAAGTATTCATAAAAGCTCTTGTTTCATTAAAATAATAATCTGATCCCATTAACTTACCAACAATGTTCAAATTAATGAAGTAGGCTTGAACTGGTAAAGTGCTAATTTGACATTCATATATCCCAGCATCACGTTTTTGGACCCATTTAATCTGCAATGTCCAATCGTCATCTAATGGGTGATGCAGTGCCATGAACCTCTGGTCTGATGTGTAGGTGTAAGTAGAGACTGTTAGGATGTGGATGTCCCTATGCCTGACCCAGGACACCTAAACATTATAAAATTTAAAAAACTGTAAAATCTATTATTTACAAACTATACTTATGTTTAATGCCCTTATTAAAAAAAAAACAAAAAAACTGCAGGGTATGGTTGAGTATAAAAAAGTTACATGCCCTTAATTATTTTAGCAAGAGAAATAGATCTGTATAATGTTGAAATCATTTAATTAATATTCTTCTTGTTCAAAAAAATGAACTTTACTGAGCCTGAATGAAATCCACTGGCCTTTTGGAAGATGTAATATGGATGCACAAAAATAATAGAATAGGTGCTGGCACAAGTGAGGAGGCAGAAAGGAACATTCTGTCTCACAATATTTTATGAAGGCGCCAGAGTATCTCTCCTCTCCTCAGTATTTTTAAGTCATTTATTTAAAAATAACTCATAAAAAAGTTTAATAAATAGTACAACAGAAATGAGAACAAAATGAAAATATAAGAAAACCGTGTTTGCCTTTTAAAAATGGTTCCATCTTTAAGATTTTTGGAATTTAAGAAGAAATCGCCATATGGGGGGATACATTTCTCATATATCAGAAATCAACTCATTTGATAGGGGTTCTAAACGTTCACGTTTTTATGAGTTGTAGCTGTTGAATTGTCGTAAATTTTCACATAAAACTTTTTGGTTTTCTCGGTAACATGAACACTGGACTCCAAAACAAAGAAATGAGGCTTAATCCAGCAATGAATATCCAAGGATTCCATATATAAGTGTTTTTCGCGTTCAGTGAATTATATTTAAATTTAAAATTTTTAAGTAATTCTCTATAAATTAATTGCATTTATGGTTTTCTTTACTGTAGATAAATTAATCAATTCAAATCATGTTTGAAATATTATTGATTAGTTCACTTAGTAATGGCTTTAAATAAGCCAAACGAATGGTTTCATCTTTGAAAGTGGCATTAAAATTGACAAGAGGAGATTTTCACTTGATATGGGATCAAGATGGATCCGATCAAGAAAAAGTTAAGTTGACTTGCCGATTTTACACAGAAAGTGAAAAGTTCCAACGAAGTTTGATTTATTTAATTACAACAAGCCGGCTAAACCTATAAAATTCTGAAACATGAGAAAATATGCTACTGGTCGATTTAAAAATGGAGGAAATCTCGCCACGGATCTGCCCTGATAATGCAGACTAGAAAATCTTCAAAATCTACTAAGTGAATTACTAGAACAAATAGACTATCCTTTATTTTACAACGAATTGCAACCTTAAAAGGTTGCGAATCGATTCACTTAGTACAGTATTAGTGGCGTTTCGAAAAATTAATAACTGGATTTATTATTTATGAGTGATATTTTATGTCCCTCTACTCTCCTACGTTATATTGATAATAACACGTTACATTAACTTTAATCCCTCTTCTCTCTCCTCCCAAAATTGATAGTCAAAATGAAAGTAAGCAAACATTTGTTGATTGACCGCTGACGGAGCGAAGTAGGTGCGTTCGATTTCAGTAGGTAAAGCACCCCATAAGAGGTAAGTACGATATTGGCTTAATCGACTCTAATATTCGAAGACGAATACAAAACAGCTCTATAAGAAAACGTTTTAGGAAGCGTTGACCTAAAAAACTTTTGAAATTTAAAAAAATTAATATACTTTCTAATGTGCAAGGTTGATAAAAATCTTTTTATTAACAAAACAACATAAGTAAATTATTTGGGCATAATCTTTGGTCGCCTGCTTGGTATCAACAAGTAATAAATAAAGTATGAGATAAGAATCAAATGATATTTGTGTTTTTAATTTAAATTGATAGAAGATAGTTGATCGTATGAAGTACTTGTAAGTATTTGGTCAGTTGTCATCCTTCTTTCAATCAAGACAGCCCTGGCGAAGCCCTGCAAAGTGGGGTGAAAGGTTATTTAACAATAAATAGTTTATTATACTATTTTGGTACCGTTATTGACTACCACCCGGACTATCATCCTACAATCAGTTTTTAATTTAAGTTATTACTCTCAAAACAAAAATCAATACATGATATATTAATAAACTAGACATTTTACTTTAAAATGTATACAATAAATTAAATTATCACTTTAGGAGAACACCATCAGACAGGTCCTTTGTTACATATATATATATTATCGAGATAGGTTATTTTCTTGATTATTCTGCTTGTACAGAAGACCTCGACAATGCGCGTTCAGTTAATAAAGGTAAGGTAATTGACATGGAAGATGACTAGATAGGATGAGACTAACGTATTAGTTAGTATTAACCGGGTACTATTCCGATAAACACGAGGGAGGTATACAGACCTGGAGGGTAGCTAGCTGCCAAAGTCATGCAGGAAGGTGCCTTCGTCCTGCCGGGTACTATTTAAACAAAGGCGAAGGTGAAGTATGTAAGCCCGGAGGGTAGCTGTAGCTTACGAAGGGATAACAGGTAAAGGAGAGAGATCATGTCAAAGGTGAATAGCAAATGACAACCATTTAGAAATCAGGATCTGCTATAAACCGAAACTATCTCAAGTAGAGGCTGTGGATCTGTGTTCCGTGATCTTCGGTGTTCAATTAGGGGTTCGTCAAGACCCTTATTTATAGGCCTAGTGCATAGGGCTGTAACCGAGAAGCGGTCGTATCTTATCTGCTTGAGGAAGTTTCGTGCGTTATTTTGGCATCGTTAATTTATTATTTTATCGACATTGCTAAGTAGTATGTACAAAAATGAATAACATGTAAAAATAACAATACGTTTTTAAAGGAAAGTAATATATAAATTTGAGAGCTTCGGTGAGGCTCGAGATGCTGTGATCCAGTGGATTGGAGCTGAACTAGTTCCTCTCGCGACAATATATATTGTATATGTATATGTATTTATATTTATATATATATATATATATATATATATATATATATATATATATATATATATATAGAGAGAGAGAGAGAGAGAGAGAGAGAGTTGACCGTAAAAATTTAAACATAAGAAGATGGTCAGAGTTGCGGTTAAAAAAATAACTTGTTTAAAACTATTTTAATATCCGACGTTTCGCCCTATTTTGCAGGGCTTCATTAGGGCTAAAAAGACAAAAAAAAAGAGAGAATATTACAACAATAAGATACAATAAGGTAATTTAAGCTAGGATAAATATTATGTAGAAATAAAGTGATAAGAAATTACATATAAATAACAGGAAGGAAAACATAAAATAGTATTAGTATAAAATAAACTTGAATAAACAATGATAACAATAAAAAATAAGTAACAATGGCAAAAGTAAGAATTTTAAAAATACGTAAGATATACAGTTAAAAAGTACAGGAGAAGTACGTACGTAAAACAAAAAAAACAAGAAGAAGAAAGTAAAGATTAAATAAATGTCTTGAAAGAATAAATACAAATAAAAATAATAATAATGATATTAAATGAACAAAGAACAAATCAGGACCACCTACCTGTTCAAAGCGAAAGGTTGAACAGAAGGCGACAATAAAGCGGAAGCGTGGAGGAGTGGGGAGGAGATGGCCAGCCGTTTAACGGCTATATTTCTATTTAAAATACGTCGCGTATACAGGAAGTAGTCATAATGATATGACGAAAAATTAAAAATAATAAGAGAAAGATACAGAAATATGATAATAATAATAACTATAATAATTTTCTAATTTAGGAATAACTAATTAAAATTAGAATGATATATATCGTTACTAATAATGCGGGTATATGCTGAAGAAAATATAGTTAGGGTAGTTAATACAATATAGGATATAATAACAATGATTGTAAAAGAAGTAACTAATAATAAGTAAAAGTAAATAAAGAGTATTAAAAAAAAAAAATAAGAAAAATAATTAGACAATGATAACAACTGTAGTTTTTATATATCGTGAAAATGATCATTTACTTACACTGATAGTAGTAATAGTAAAGATAACATGAGTAGCATGAATAATATAAAGTGAAATAATATAAAATACAATATATATTGTAATTTGTATATTGAAGGTCCACGTCCGTGCTTCCCTAGATATATTACATGTAGTTTGTCTTTTTTTATCGTCTCAGTTATCCAAATAATATCACAATGTACCAAACAATTAAATCTCATCCAGGCCATGAAACTCCATTTTCCATCATTATCAACCATATAACATTTTATTATGATAACTTAAATACTTATGGGGGTAATAATTTTCAAAAATGTTGGTCTAAATACGTTTTTTCGTAACGGGGAGCTGTAGTGTTACAAAGATAATGTAAAAATTTTATAAGTTTGGAAATTTTCATCACATCACAATGATTTTTTTCAAAAATACGTCCAGAACAATCTTCAGAATAAGTTAGTGCATTTTGCAGCATTTCTCATAAAAGGTTCGCTCATTATCAACTCAAATTTTAATTGACTTCATAAATATTAAAAAAAAAAAAAGTACAATTTTTAATTAAATTAAAATTATCCACCAGAGATAAATTAATACTTTATAAAGCAGTACTGAGACCTATCATGACATATGCCTATACCAAATTGAGCTTCACTGATTCAATTAATATAAAAAAAACTTCAAGTGTTCCAAAAAAAAAAAAAATGCCTCAGAATTATCAATAACTATCCATATCACCCTAGAATTACTGAAATACACTAAATACAGAAATCATACATGAATATATACACACACAAATTGACCCATAATTTCTTGCAATATTTACCTAACTCTTTTAACTCATTAATAGGAAATTACACAAAAGCAACAAACCCGTAGACATAAAAATAAAACAACCAAGCATATATTACTGTAAACATTAAACAATTATATGTATTTTATTTCATTACTGTTTTAATTTTTTTTTCCTCCAGTTTGTTTTTACCAAAATGTAAAACATAGTTGTTATTAGTAATAAGTAACAAGAAAAATGTATTGTATAAAGGTATATTCCAAAGCAATATAGTGATTATTGTACGTTTTATATTTATGAAA
>NW_027114571.1:338990-359383 GCF_000696795.3 Halyomorpha halys
TGAGGGTTAAATGATATATATATAAAAACATTGTTAAGTCTTTATTTATTTTTTTAAGTTGTTAGTTGTTTCCTGCTAAATTAAACATACTGGCTGAGAAAAAAAAACAACACTAATTTTATCCCAGAACCAATTTATACTTTAAGGACCATTTTTAAATTAAAAAAAGACTTCGATTACTAGAGCGTCTTTTGTCTTAAATATCATTTTAAAATTTAAGTTTTTCCTTTTTTTTTTTTTAATATTTAATTATAATGATTGAAATTTAATATAGATATTTATAACATACATGAATACCTTTCAAAATATTTAATCAATTTAGCTCGACCACTAAATGGATAAATAGCATTTTACGTAACACGTACCACCAAACCTATTTTAGCTTTAGACCTAGTATGACAAAGTATAAGTATATTATTATGAGTATATAAATTATGAGTATATAAATTATAAGTATATAAATTAATGAAGGAGAATATCTCGTAGAAAAATCTATATTGAAGAGAATCGAGTATTTTGTCCCACAGAACAGTGCCCAGGGTAAGAGAGTTGTTTTAAATGGTTTCCGCTCGTCGTATGATAATTTCACAGAATAGGCATAGATATATCTCTTATCAACGCCGCTTTGAGGGAAAACTAACCAACACATTCCTTTTATAGAAATGAAGGGATGAAGATGGCTTTGCTTAGTCAAAAAACCGCAACAGAACCACAACAAACAGTTTGATGCCCTTCCCTTAAAACCGCAGAGTTTAGGATACACTGTAAGCTGACAAATAAAGCACACCAGTAATTAACAATAAGATATAAGGAAGAATTTGTAGATAATATAAAAGGCCTGATATGAACTTTGTCCTATCCACTACTAAGATTTTTAGTTCGCTGTCAGGATATGTTAAATCTAACCTCGAATTTCACATGTTCTTCGTGAAATAGATTTAGTATTCTTCAAAAAATAAAAATAAAAATTTCAATTATGAACCAATTCCAATATAACTAGCTGAAATAAATTACTGAAGGGACATTAAATATTAAATCCATTGATTTCCTAAAGCAAGAAATAACGGTGAAGTAAACAACTTACCACAAAGCTGTTATATAACATTATCTATAACATAATTATATTAAAGTTATGTAATTTTATTTACAACAGACCGCAAACAGACTTATTATTTCTTAGTACAGAAGTGATATAGGCTGGTTCCTTTTTTTTTTATTCCTCAATGTACATTAATATTTATGACTGTAATTTCACTACTTTGAGTTTCTTTATTGAGTTTTTCATACTATTTCTAGATAATTGTTAATGATCCCGATAATTTTTTTAATTGTGGGAAATTTCCCATGTTTTTCCCCCAAGATTTTTTTTAACCCTTTCCTGGCCATTTCTGACATACGGGAGAGGTTGTCACTCTATTCCAACAAGAATGGGAAGATCGAGTTATAATCGAGAGCCAACCCGCGTAGGTTGATATCGAACCGGCGCCGCTGTAGTTTCGAGGTTGCGAAAGTGACGTCCGAACAGACTCGTCTACAACGGCTTCTATTGACTTTTTTTACATTTTCCCAAAATTTCTATTGGTTCCTATTGCATAACGATATAACATTGATGATGATTTTGAATAGTTCTTTTCTACTTGGATAAACCATTTTCTAGATTATATGAAGCACGCCATCTTGAAAAAATGTATAATTGGTAGTTGCATAAATTAAAAGATGTTTTCGAGAACGTAGGGAAACGCAGAAAATATAATACTCGACTCCCAAGGAATTATTCAGCATGCATGGTGACGGATTAGGACAGGTATGTTTGTATGCTTGTATGTTGAGTGCTTTTTTAGATTTTAATTGCATATAATTGTGAGTAATAATCATATATTTAAAAATATTACTATTTATTATACTTTTGAGTATTATTCTATCTTATATTTGATGAAGGAAACAAAAGAGTTTTGTTGGGGTAAGATAGAAAATGATAATATATAACGGACAAAGAACAGAAATAATAAAAAAATAAAAAAATAAAAAAAAATATGTATCACTATCATGTAATTTAAATTTTTATAATATGACTACATATACATGTGGGTTCAAAACAATTTTTTTTACTCGTTTGAAGTATGGTGTGTATGAGGCTACTCGATGCAGTCTTAGATCGTAATATTTCAAATAGGATAGTTAAAAAAAAGACAAAAAACAAAAAAACACTTAAGCTCTAAAATAATCTTTATTTAGTAGTTGGCTGTTTTCTACTTTGTTGCTCCATGGTCATTGGTTCATTTTGTCCCTTTTTCAAATATCCCAGTCTGGTTATTTGCGAGTTTGAGTTGGTAACTTAAATAACGAGGTTAAATCTCCAGGCTTGGTGAATTGAGCAGTGCTAACTCTTCTCTATTAGTTTACTGGAGTCTTATATCTTACTAGTTATATAATACAGTATATTTATATTATTAATAATTAATAATCATATTATATAATTTGTATTTAATAATATGATTTCACATACTATTCTTTGAGTAATAATAATAATATCTGCCCCAATAAGGGTGTTAAGTAATTTAACATTCATACCATATTTACAGAAGAAATAAAAAAAAAATTAAATGCCAATAGTACTCTCAAAATTAAGACATAAAATAAAAGCTAAAAACAAAAATATAAAATAAAAAATAAAATATATAGTGATTTAACAATACTGTAGGTTAGGAGAAACGTCGGTTGGTGTTATTACTTAACATACTTGAGGTTTTTGTTTCGTAATCATTCAAATATAAACTAATTGACTCAGTAACATTTCCAGTTGATATTTCAGTAAACTTGCAGATCTGTCTCCGTTGCGCTTGCCATGTGCATTAATAATGTACAAATGTATTTCCTTTCGAATGACACAAACGGCATCGAAACAATCCCATTGGGTAATTAAAGGATCGAACAAGAAGCCTTAGGTACTTTGAGGATTACTGAATAGGTATTCCTCCCATAGTCATTTGCAAGATTAGTTAAGTTTCAAAGTCCCTTTCATGATCCTAAGATTACTACTGGTCTTCGTTCCATCTTTATTCAGGTTGGATTAGACATTATTTCCTAACAGAGTTCTGCAAAGAGAGAGGTATTTAAAGCAATGTGTTAAGTGGCTGCCGTTTTGAACATTCTTCTGAACTAAAATCCACGGAGATGGCACAAACTGTAATTTCGATATTGGTCTTTGTATGACGTGTGCAAAATCCATTTTCAAATACATAATATTTTGGAGTTCAACTTTATTTACAATTTCCATGATTTTATTTATTTCAATATAGGCAAACCGGGGTGGTTTTACTCACTTTTAAAGTTTCGGATCTTTTTAGACAGATTTTACAGAAAAATGACATAACCCAATGTTTAAATTAAGTATATATAAATTAGATATATTTATTTTCGGTACAGAAAATTAAAAAAATCATTAACAGGATTTACTGACTCAAACATTTAAATAAATTTCAGAAATACTGAGAATAATCGTGTAAAAAATGGAGGACGCCTCTTCATAATTGCATAATATTGGCTTTGAGTACAATGTCTGTACTTTGTAGAATCACATCATCTAAAATCACAGGAATCTAAATTGTTTTCCCGTATCAAATAGGTGTTAGGAGGAATGAAACTTCTATGACACCAATATTAAAATATGTTTGACATACAATCTGCCACATGATGTAGACTGGTTTCATTGTCAGAAGGCATAGTCTAGTTGGTCCACAATATTTCTGTTCACTCTTCGTCTCTTCTTCTGTCGTTTAATGAATAAGGTACTAGCCCGGAGCCGTCCGTAGCTCAGGTGGTTAGGAGTAGTCTTACAAACCTGAGACCTCCTGGTGGTGCCAGTGACTTTTTTCATTTAGTGGCGGTCCGACAAAATGAAAAACTTTACCCTCAACCATGGTTAGGTAATATAGGACTCCAATGAGAGTCTTGGCCGAAAAAAAGGTACTAGCCCCTCGAGTACGCTCTCCAATTCATCTTCCATAATGATAATTTAAAGGAAATTGCAACAAAAAACAAACAAACTAGGAGGGTAAAGACGTGAAGTAAGAAAAATATCATTAATGCATTGTTACAGTCGCACCTTATTTCCAAGTTCCGTTCGTACTACTAATCCACTCAACCGGTTTATAGAAAATTTTGTATGTGTATAATCAGAACTACGAGGAAAAAAATGTTGCAAGGATGTGTTTCGAATCTATATCTATCGCGGTAAAATTAGTCTTTTAACACCAGCTATGAACATACATATATGCGTTCCGAAGGAGATGGTAAAACAAGAGGGATCTTTGATTCTGGGCCAGTCACATAAGCTACGAGAAGTCCGACGGTTTCTATGACGCGATTGATAACTTATCAATAAAAGGGTAGGTTATGTGTTATTCTGTCGTAAGTAAATTAGAAATTGTATATCTAGATGAAGAGTGATAAATTATTCATTTGATACAATAAGTGAGAAGTTCAAATAATACTTTCAGACTTCATTAAAGAATATTGTTCAATTATTTAAAATATTATTATTTATCTAGCCACTCTCCTGGCTGATCTATCTGTATGTATGTATCTCGATATGAGAAATACATAAATAATTCGTATTCAATGGACGTCATTTAACCTTACAAAGCAAATCAGCGATCAAATATCAATCCTGTTACAAGACTATTCGAAATTAGAGCTCGCGTTCTGTCGAGGTATTTTTCAAGTTCTAAGAACATAGGTTATGTTCAGTGATTATGGGAAAGAAGAACCATGTGATAAGTATCCCACGGCAACACTGTGGAAGCTAACCTTAAAATGAGGTTTGACCCGTACCTAATTCCTATGCTACCTCAAAAATGGCTCATTTTTTGGCTTTAAAACACAGGGCCCAACCTATGTTCCGTGGGAACATACTTGGGTATTGCTGCCCGTGGTGAAATCTATCAAATCCAACCATCTCGATCCGCCGACTTACCTTTACCATAGTTCTGAAACCTCTCACATTTTTTAACAACTTTTTGTTCAATTTTCAGCAAGAATTTAAGAATTGAAATTGAGATTCATCACTTCTCCGTGAAATTCTCTTTAATTATACATCACATTCATCAAAATCCATTGCCCCTAAGAGCCAGAAAAGGGATCTATAGTACTGTAATGTATATGTTATTACTATGTTACGATGTTATCACTAGGTTTTACTATAACAAGTAAACGTTATAATAGTAAAAAGGATAGTAATAATTAATGTCCCTCAATAGAGAATATTTTTGGTCGAATATATGAATTTTCAAACATAAACCATTATGGAGCTTCAACACAAAATAGAAACTTCAATAAAAAAAGTAGTGGTACTGTATTTTTTTTTGTTGGGGGGGGGGGCTTTGAAATTATTCAGCTGGGTTACTTAGGGCAGCTATTGTAGGGAGTAGGAGAAAGCTGATTAACAGACCCTCACAATGGGCTAACTCAGGCCGAATCCATTTTACACCACATATAACACTAAGTCAATTCCCGGGGAGCCTCCACTCTACCGAACAAATCCATTTTCTTCATGAATATGAGATATACGAAATGGATTCCGCTGTTCCATCTTTTCCATAAGGCTATATACATAAAAGAAAGAAATGCATTAGGCTACACGAACCGGTCCTTGGCCAGTTTTTGAAAAAACAATTCTTTTAATTTCAATATTATATTGATCAAAATGTAAATATCCCTTCAATGGTTTATTATTCTAAATTTCAATAATTTTCACAAGGACGTAATAAACAGGTAGAAAAGAAAATATAATTGGTTTAATATAAGTGTGCCTATGACGGATACAATTGAAAATTATTAAATCCCATTTAATGACACGATTTATGATTATATTTCATTTTCACACAGGCACAAATGTAGCGAACCTCAATTATGTTTACAAGTCTTGTTAAAGAGACAAGTAAAGTTAAAGCCAGCCCATTTCACTCCTCAGTTTAAAGACAATTTTCATAACCTGGTTTAGCCGAAAGTGGGAAGGACCTGAAACCATCACAAGTCTATTCCCCGCCAATTACAAATATTGAATTGTCGGGCAATTGGTGATGGCTGGGAGTGGAGAGACATCCCCAGGGGCAATCGATAGGTGTTCTCTGGACTGAATGGATAACCATTGGTTTACTTTGGACCAACCAGGGACCATCTGCTACGGCACAACTATTCCAAAGCTTCCAACTATTGGAAGACCCCCGCATCTCCCTTCCATTTGTTATTTTAACAACTATTAATTATTCCCAAAGTGAATTTCAGAGGGACTGATTTGATTATTATTAGTATGCAGGGGTCTAGTTAATTTGATCGTATATATATGTATATAATACTATACACATGTATGATTATAATAACAAGGTACTGATAACATCAACAATCATTGTTAGCGTACCTATAACCACTACATCTCATTTAAACTTCAAGATCACACCTAATACAATCCTCCTCACTACGTTTTGGACGGCTTACTAGTTTTGCACTAATAACTCTCACCGCCATTCCCTTAATATCCATACGCCCATTTCAGTCGTCTATTATATTATATTGCTACAGTGCCTTAACTCAGTCAATGGGTTTCAAAATCACTGATGTGGTTGAGATAGAAACGCTAGGATCTTCCAGATTCCTTCCTTTTCTTCCACCAACCAGGCCGACTCTGTACAGTGTTTTGAAGTATGCCAGCATTTATGATGTCAATTAGGGAAGCGACATCGATGTCGATGTTTTGAAAACATCGATGTTTTAAGCCGATTTTTTACGTTTGTCACAATTTATCTTTTTTTTATTTTTTTTTTCTTCCAAAAGTAACTAAATGAAAACAAAAAATTTACAGTATAAACAATTTCCTATCAACAGTGTGGTGGGATAAAAAAGGACCCCCAACCATCACGCTAAAGACGTAATAAAGATAAATTACGACTAGAAAAACATCGATGTTTTAAAATATCTATGCTCAATATTAAAATATCATTGCATATAAATCATTTCCAAAAATACATCGATGTTTTTGAACAGCCATTTCTGACTGGTCGGAACAGACCTTATGTTTCTGAAATAGATGTTTAAAAAAACAACAATGTATTTTTGGCAATGTATTGTTAACAATATTTTAAAACATCGATGTTTTTTGGAAAATGTATTGTAAGCAACGATATTTTAAAACATCGATTTTTTGGGGGTAATGCAATGTATGCAACGATATTTTAGAACATCGATGTTTTTTGGGTAATTTATTGTAAACTACGATTTTTAAAAACATCGATGTTTTTTGTAGTCGATGTCGGATTCTTGCTTTCAAAAACCACTTCTGACAGGCCGTAAAATGCTTCATTGTTGGAACAGACCTCATGTTTCTGAAATAGTTGTTCAAAAACATCGATGTTTTTTGGGTAATGTATTGTAAGCAACGATATTTTAAAAACATCGATGTTTTTTGTTGTCGATGTCGGATTCATAGTTTCAAAACCCACTTCTGACAGGCCGTAGAGTGCGTGATCGTTGGAACAGACCTTATGTTTCTGAAATAGTTATTTAAAAACATCGATGTTTTTTGGACTCCATGTCCAATTGGTTGATTGAGAAAGCACTTCTGACTGGCCGGAGCATGGGTAGTCTTTAGAACAGTCTTTATGTTACTGAAATGGTTAAAAAAAAACATCGATGTTTTTTTTATCGATGTCGCGTCTCTAATGTCTATATTACTTTTTTTAAGTTTTAGTTTAACTTCTTTTCTCTTTATTATTTTAATATTATTTAATCATCTTCTCCCTCTTTATCTTTCCTCCTACTTTTCCTCTCTCCCTCTCTTTCTCAACATGATATTTAGTAATTTAACCTTCAATTCATTATTTTCCCTGTCCCCCACTTTTTAGAGGTTAGTAGTTATAATTAAAATGATAAAACTTTAACCATACACTATCTATTGATATAATTTGAACATTGGACGTGGGCTAAGCAGTAACCACAACACCACGACAGAGATACGGAGTCTGCTTTCTTGTGTAGACAGGTAATACTTCTATTACATACTTCGGGAGCAGGAAGGTTACACATTGCGTAGCTTCCTATATTCTCCTATCTCACATTCTTGTTCGGATAAAATATTCCACGCTATACTTAAAAAAAGAAAAGATTTTTATTTTTATTTATTTATATTATAAAGTATAGTTTAACAAGGTTTAAATGCCGAATTAAAAAATTAAATCCTCTTAAATACCTGTAATCTTGTTTATTTGAAATATTGGATTGTTAAGGGTAATAAAAAATGTATAAATATGAACTATGAAATAATTTGATAACTAATTAAATAAGAAAACTAGAGAAATAGAGAAAAAAAGTTTAGAGACTGGAAAATGACCGTCAACCGAGCGCGGCCGATCTCTCCCGATCGCAATCATAAGTACAAGGCGTTGTTAAAATGTTGTATTTATGAAAGGAACAAAGTTGATATTCGTTATTCGTCCTTCAAGAAACCATAAAATACGATTTTTTGTTGAAACAGAAAAATAAATATGTATTTTTTAAAATTTTCGTATTCCAGTGAGGTTAGTTCGTGGTGAGCGCACAACATAAGTTTTTTTTTGTTTGTTTATTTTAAATTTTGAAGAGCCCATATTTGAGAATTATTAGGAAAGATAATTATTTCATGTAAATGAAAAAGAAATACATAAAACTAAATAAAATCTCTCTCTAAATATATGGAACCAGAATGATAAAGAAAATAAACATAATCAAATTATGTTCATGAAAAAATAAATATAATAGTCACCAGTCGCTGTGCATATACAATTTACACTCTTATATATAATATTTACACTATCGACCAGAGGATCTTTGTACCCACTCTATCCCCCACGTGTGAGGGGTAGAGTAGAGCTCTTTGAGATCCCAGAGCATCCCTCGTACTGGTAATGAACCAGTGGAGGCTGAGCAAGTGCACTATAGCCGCAAACACTCAACTTGAGTGGAGCATCTGACCACTGCCAGAACTCCAATGGTCCATTTTTATTTTACAATAAGTCTCTTGGCCACTGCCGTGTCAACCTTCGAGGGGGATTACGGGGATGGGTGGAACTGGATAAGGATTGAACAAAAGGATTAGGATGATTAAAAATATTTATATGGAATTTTGAGAATTTGGTTGGTATGAGGTAAAGTATAAAAGGGATATGAAGGTCATGGTGTAGTGTTCGGTTGGAAACGTAATAGGGTGCATTGACTATAGTACTAAGGATTTTGGATTGAAAGGATTGGATAAGTTTGATGTTCGATTGTTTAGCTGTTTCCCAAAGTTCGAGTCCGTAGGTACAAATAAGGCTGAGTATAGTCTTATAAATTAGAAGTAGTCTATTGAGATATGAGTCGCTGCTGAGTCGCTATAGTTGGCTGAATCGTCTTTTGAGTTCTTGTCTTTTAAGTCTAGTATGTTGGTTCCAGGTGGGTCTTTTGTCTAAGATGAATCCAAGATATCGCACTTTGTCGGATCTGGGTAGAGGAATATTATTACAATTAATAGGTGGACAGAAGCTGCGGAGGAGGGTGAACGTCACATGGGTGCATTTCGATTTATTGACTTTTATTCGCCGTTGGTTGCACCATTGCTTAAACCGGGTGAGGTGTGTTTGGAGATTGGATGAGGCTGTTACAGGATCAGGATGGGAGGATAGGATAGCTGTATCATCGGCAAATGTTGCCAAGAACGTGTCAGGAGTGAAGAGGATGTAGAAGACAGGACCCAAGACATCATGTGTTGCAGCGGTACAATTTTTATTTTTTCATGTTTACTATTAATAAAATACATTTGCTGATAAAGCAAACTATCATGGATTAACAATTAATTTTGTATGAATTTTTCAAATAAATTGTTCAATTTTTATATGATTTTTCTACACATATTTTTTCTTGCTGGTCATAGAGACGCACTTTAAATATTCCATAACAATCTAGATACTAAAGCTTCTTCATTCATAAAAAAGGTCGAATTTTAAATACTAAAAAAAAAAATCTACGGAAAATGGGACTGTATTGTAATGGAGGAAAGAAGCATTGTTCCGAATGTTTGGTTGTTTTGGTCAGAACTAGCCGGAGATCGGGTACCGGTAGGCGAAAGTGTAGAAAAAGTACAAGTAATTTTAGGTAATGACTTAGAGACTAGAGCCCGCCTCTGTTCAACTCTGACGGAGGCCATAAAACGAACTCGTAAAAGGAGGTCGACTTCTAACCCTGATTGAGCAGACTTAACACACTTGGGATTGCTAGGTCCCCAATAAGAACATCCTGTCTTCTAGTCACTCTATCCCACTGGCTTAACCGAACCCACCTCGGAGATGGGGTATCATATAATATATGTGTATATACACATTATATAATTAAGAAAAAATAGCATAGGACAACATTTTATCCATGAATTACATGATACAAATAATAAGAAAATAGAAACAATTTTGCAGCATCATATTTTAGCTCAACATCGGAGGAAACTAGAGACGTGTTATTAAAGTGTACTTTAATAATTACTGGAGTACATATTATTTCGGTTTTCATAAAAAAATGACTTAAGAAATATAAATATCCCATAACAACGTATATACTAAAGCTTCTCCACGTAGACATTAAAAAGGTCAAACTTCAAATCATAAAAAAAAAAAAAATTTTTTTTTTTTAAAATTGGGATTGTATTGTAATGGGAAAAAACTATAAGTTTGATTTGTTATTCAAAGTCGACGTTTCAAACAAACCATCCGTGCCATCTTCATGGCCATAACATAGGTCGGACAAATGTATAGAGAATGATAAAAAATAATAATATAACATAAAAGCAAAAATAAATACATAATAAGCAACATATGAAGGGAAATTGGTATGAAGTTAATTTTTCGTGAAAAAAAAAAGGGTTTTCACATTCTGGGGTCTCCTTCGTTGATGCAGGTAGGAAAAGGTAGGCAAAATTTTTAATATAAATTTATGAGAAAACTTAGACTTTTTTTTTTTTAATTTACTGTCTTGGAGATGTGGAAAAGTGAGTTTTTAAAGTGAAAATTTTGCCATCTGATCTCAGAAATAATAAATTTATAGAAAATATAAAAAAAACGTATGGAAGAAAATTAAGTACAATAATTAATATAGGAAAAACTACAGAATTATATAAACTTATAAAATAACAATGTAAAAATTTCATACATGTATAGCCTAAGCTAGGGAAAATTAATACAAAAAGACTAACAAATATATAAAGATATAAATTAAATTAAATAAATAGAAAATAAATATTTTTTATGTTGTGTTATTTTTATTATTATTATTATTTTACTATATACAGTTCTATGTTCTTTGGTGTCACCATGAAAAAGACCCTTAGCTTTAACAATAAAAACTAAAATTAAAGTTATATATATAAAAATTTAATATACATTGTTTTGATAGTACAAAGTTAAAAATAATTCAATGCGATATTGCCTTTTAGATTTTTTAAACTGAATGGTTAAAATAAATTCTACCAAATTAGCCAACAACGTCCAACACTAAAGTAATTATGTTTTTAATAATATTTCTCTCATCCCTATTGAGCCAATTCGCTGCCTAAAGGTACTTTAAAAAAAAAATTTTAATTTAAGCGTGCAAAATGTTTTTGTTTTTTTTTGGCTACCATCCTAATTTTTTTTAAACCATAAGAAACCTTATGCAGTAAAAACATTCAGGAAAATTTCATGCTCAAAAATAATAGGGTGTAAAAAATTGGGAAAAAAATGACCGTTTTTAACCAAATAACCAAATATTCGTATTATTATTTTTTAAAAATATATTCTATAGTATAGTCCATTGTTATCTGCCGTCATTAGCCATCTGCTAGCCAATTGCTTGATCCCACACCATTTTTTGGGATGGTTGTCAAAGAACTCTTGGACTGCAATTTCAACTTCCGCAAAGTTATCAATTTTTTCCCTTGAAGGAAATGAGCCATGGATCGAAACAAGTAGTAATGCGATGGTGCGAGGTCTGGATTATATGGTGGATAAGGTAAAATCTCGTACCAGAAGGGGTTTTCAATACATTTTCACTAATGTCTAACCTCTTAGCTGATTTCTGAGGATAAGTTCGTGAGGGACCAGTCTACTGCTCTTTTTCACCTTCCCCATGGAGAGTAGATGGCGACTAACAGTATGTTTCGACACACCACACTCCCTGCCAAGTTCGTGAGTACTTGCAGACGGGTTTGACTCAACAGTTTCCTGCAGAACTATATCAATAACCATTAATGGTCGCCCGGAGCCCTTATTCCTTTCCAATGTCGTATCTTAATTTCTAAAATTTTCAAACGAACGCCGAGCAGTGTATTTTTAATGATTTCACAAGTTGCTTCAGCGGCTGTGAAATTTGTTTTCCAGTAATGCCATAAAATTACTAGAATTTTAAACAAGACACTGTCATGTTTCTTCTTTGAAACAAATAACTAAACTGAGGCTTTTTTTTGAAGAAGTTGAATTGATTAAAGAAGCTTAGAGAATGCTCTATATGGATTATTAAGTATTTGTAAGTATTAAATTGGATTATAATATTTACAAACCTTTGAAATCTTGAATTTGATAAAACGATTATTATTTTTTTTTTTATAAACCCCATTATTATATTTATGTACGTTTGATAGTCCCTGAGTGACCTGCCAAAATAAATTCACAAAATTTAAATTTTCTGTTATTTGAATAAAAAAAAAATTTAAAAATAGGTTGCGATAAACTATATATTTTTTGTTTGAAACTTGAAATATCCCCCGGCATATTCTAAAATTTATTTACGATTATAAAAATAAAAATATGTAAGTTGATAAAAAAATTCACTTTGTGTTTTTGTTAATTAAATTTATTTTTGAATTAAAATTAATTATTAAATAAATCAAAAATTTTGTATCCTTTTTTGTCTCAACACTTTTATTTTTCACCAGTCCAACGTTTCGGCCATTTTAGCGATCCTTAAGGACAACTTCAATTATAATCTCTTCCTCACATTAATTTAAAGTTTCTTTTGCAGGCTATTCTGCCCAGGTCATTTCCTTTATTATCAGTTAAAAGCCTATTTTTTTAAAAATTTAAATCATTAATATTTAATTTTTCTTATATAAGATTATCCACAAACAAATACACTACCATATAACAAACCATTTATATTGATCATTATGTGGAAATTCTTGAAAACCTCTGATTATCGTTTTTTCGATATATTCATTTAATTAATGTTATAGTTTATTTTATAAGTATATTAGTTAATGAATTATTTTATATTATGATACGTTTGTATAGCAGATAAAAGGATACAAGAATATAGTTCAAAGTTTCGTAATCTCAATTTTCTATTAAGAATTTTTCTAATATAATCATCGCATATAATATAGTAAGTTCCATCGGCATATCTGTCCCCATGCTAATGATTCCGCCGGTCCCGTTGAATATGTTAATATGTTCGTGCCGGGACTAGAGAGGGTTATTGCTACCCAAGATATAGTGTTAGTACAGTCTCCTCCACCCACCCCAAGTGTCTGCGCTCTTCCAACACTATCGGCGAAGAGCCATGCGTTAATACTTAACGCGAATATTTAACTTTTGAATAATCCTAGGAAATTTTATCCATTTTCAATAAAACAAAAAATAAATAAATAAAAAAAAAACTTGAACAAAAATAATTCCTTGGAAATTTTAATAAATTGTTGAAAATTTTATTAGCATCACGCTTTAAAATAGAAAAAAAAATCAATTTACAAAAATAAATTAAGCTGTTTAGAAAGTTAACAAAAGTGTAATGAAAAAATTTGAATTAACATTTCTTTTCACATAATATGAATATTTGTATTTTAAACATCTAACTGCTTCGGGAATTAAAAATTGAGACAATAGAGGATTACATCAAAAAAAGGTTAATGAAGTTCCACTCCCAGTTACCTACAACTTGGGAAACCCAACCACAACCCGAAGACTGAAGCCCAGACTGCAGGACATCCTGTTATAAGTTCTATATTTCTTAGTTCTGTTATTGTCACTCTAAAATTTTATTTCAATTTATTTTTTTTTTCTTCGTCTATTTCTTAAATTCAGTTCCTTTTTACTTTTTTTTTCCATTAGAAGTCAATTATTTATTTTGTTAAATCCATAATAAATTCATTGTTTTTAAATTTACTTTTATCTTTTATTAAGAATTATTATTTTAATCTATTTATCTTGTCTTAATTTTTTTTTATTCATAACGTTGTGTATAAATAAAGGTGTCTTTTGTATGAAACCATAACCCCTCCACAAGCAATTATTAAAAAAAAAATTACCTTTTACATTAACCCTAGCCGAACTGGTATTAAATAAATAATATTCGTATTTTATATTTTCTTGAGGTGAAAATAACAAATATCAAGTTTGTTCCTGTCAAAAATACAACATTTTAACAAAATATAACGAAGCCATTTATATATGAATGCAATGTAAATGAACTGCCTCGGTGCTTTCTAACTCGTACTCATATCACAATTTTTCCTTTAATTATTTATAAAATTCTTTAAGATTCTGTATTTATAATTTATTTATTATTGCTAAAAATGAGAACTGGTTATTTATTTTAAATAAAGAAAATTTAAGTTACTTTAGAGGATGAATTTTTAAAAATTCGTCATTTAACCCCAGTTAGACTATTTTGATGCGGAAAAGACCTAGCTCGCATTAAAGGCTACTTAATGATACGTTGATTTACTCATTTTAATAAAAATTATTTGAGCGGTTTCTGAGAAAATCCTAAAAAGTTTAAAATCGATAGTCTGAAGTGGCTTTTTCGGTGAGTCGATTTTAACGAAAAGTTGCTGTAACACCCTAAGCAAACACATGTTCAGTATCTTGTGACTTTTCGTTTTTTATTGCGAGACTTTGTTAGTTCGACTTAACTCAAAACTTATTTCTGTCCAAAACTCGAATTTGAAATTTTTACGATCACGATACTTCTTATATATTCCATGTATCGGCAAATGATTAAGTAAATTGAAAATGATTTTTGGCGATTTATATTTAAATGGCACAACATGAAAACAAATTTTTTCACAATGCTTAAGATTAAAAATTTAATTATTTAATAATTAAATTAAATTAACTTTTTTTATATATATAATTTAATTTCTTGTTTGAGACTGGTTTGTTTATCAGTTATAATAAAAAATATTCATTTGGTCTCAACATGTTTATTTTCTTATAACAACGTTTCGGCCATTCTCAACAATATCTTATATACATTTTAATGATATTGTTAGCTGTGTATTTAAGTATTAAATTGTAAATAAACTATGTCTGAGAATGGCGAGGGCCGGAAAATGGGAGTCATAAAAAAATAAACATATCGAGACTGTATGGGCATTTTTTATTATAATTGATTCAAACTTTTTTATTGACGTTTCCGTAAAATTAAGGTAATTTTAAAGTATATTTTTTTGTTAAGAAAGAGATAAACTGTTTTTATTATTATGTATTACAATGTCATACTTAAGGGTGGTAATTGGTAAGAGTGCTCCTTGTAACCTTAGCATATTTACAAACAAAAATAAATATGATTAAAATATGGTTTACAAATATAATTTAAAACATTATTGGTATATTCTGAAAAAAAAAATTGATCAAATTAAACTAAAATGGAAGTAAAAATATCATTGTTATATTATAATATTTATTCTATTGCACCTTTATTTCTATTTAATTAATCCAATTTCAAAATGGATGAATTTAACATCATTTAAAATAAACTGACAGCTTTTTTAGGAATTATGTATTGTAAATATAAAAATATTACCATTATCAGTTTTAGGACAGATGAAACATTAATAAATAAAACAAACAATAAATGTTATTAGGAAATGGGGGTAAGAATGGAGAGGAGGGAGTGGTATTGCTGTTAAACACACACAAGGGACAAGTGCTATTTCAGATGTTTTGCCGAGAGGAAGGAAAATGAAACCTTTTATACTAAGTGTAGAATAGGAAAAAGCGACCCGAGCAGCTTCAATAAGATGAGCCCCAGAAGTGGCCACAGCGACAAAAACTTTCAAAAGATCTTCCTCCATAAAATATCCCCTGACCATATTTCCTCCTCGTTTCGCCTGTCCATTTTCAACAAAACACTTTAATTTAGATCCTCAATGACTAACTTTATCTCCTCTAACGATTCAGTTCGGATATTAAATGAGGGAAGTTGGACGAAAACGTTCTTTAATGATAAAAAAAAAAAAAATTTGTTACATAATTATTTATTTATTTTTTCAAGATTATCTATAGATGAATTTGTTCATTTACAGTAAAATGAAGACTCGGTTTTAAAAGCGAAATTTATGAATTTAAAGCTATACTTATGCAAAATGAAAAAAAAAAAATTTTAAACTCAATTTAAAAATATTCGGTTCTAAAATAAGTTCGTAGCGTTTATTACTGGTGATTTCAATAAAAACTTTAGATACTTGTAAATATTTTTAATTTATTATATATGACCGATTTTGATCTATTACATTTCGCCATCTTGCAGGTAATTTTTTAATTCCGTCCTCCCAGAACTTCTCAGATTTTTGCGCAATGAACTCCTCTATTTGCGTTCTGCAGTCCTCGAGCGAATTAAACTGTTTCCCGTTAAGAGAGTTTTGAAGGACCCTAAATAAGTGAAACTCTGTTGGGGCAAGATCTGGTGAAAAGGGTGGGAGGAAAAAATGGATCATTAGCATTGCGCTTCAGGATGGAATTGGTAATGGATATGCGGTTCGAAAAATTCTTTTCCGATAAATTGTGAGGAACCCATGTATCAATTTGAGAAACATATCCCGCAGCCCCCAAATGATTTGAGACACTTTCATGAGATATGTTAAGCGTTTCTGTGATACCCTGTGTCGTGGAGTGAGGTTTTTCTGTAACCAATCCTTGAATTTGGTCATCAACAGTTGAAGGACGACCCGAGGGCTTTGCGTCTTCCAAGTCAAAATTTCCGGTTCTGAACCGAGCAAACCACTTATGAACGGTGCTCTTCTCCCCTAAGGCATCATCGCCATACACCCTGCAATTTTTTTTAACCGTATGTGCACCAAATTTTCTTTTTTTGGAAATAAAAAATTATTAAATGACAAAAATGAATTTTTTTGTCTTCTATTTTGAGCAAGCAATATACAACTTAAAGATAAGGAATCTTGGTTGAAACTAATGCTTAAAAGCACCCTAACTAATCCTTTTTTAGAATATGTGGACATTATTGACCAAGTAAACATGATTTTATAAACACAGGGAGGATTAAATTGAAATACTGAAAAATGCTACGAAGTTATTTTACAACCCAATAGGTAGAATACATTTTTTTTTTTTTATTAAAACTTACAACTGTAATATTTTCGGTATTATATAAGAAGGGTGAATCCCCAATATTTTTAGTAGAGACTATTTGGTGCTTCATCTAGCCTGAAAAATATTTTTTGGATGGAAAACCTAAAATCTGTAATCGAAAACCTTTCTTGGTTGTTTGTACATTTTGTTTTTTTAAAAATCAAGTTACCACTTTTATTTTTAATAACATGGAATAATAAACATATTATTAGTTCAAATTGACGACCGATTAGAGACTTCGTTTCCTTATATCTCGGTCAATTATTAATATAGAGGAAAGTATGAAATGTTTTGGGATGATTACCCCGTGGGTGGGTAAGGTGCGGCCTGCGTGAGTTTCTTAAGGTGGGAATAACGAATACAAGTTTCGTTCCTGACAAAAATACAACAGATTTACAAAGATAGCGAAGCTATAATGCATTTTGGGAAGTTCGGGGGGTCTCGAGTCTTTTCGTCCGAATCGGATGCTTCTATTTTTCCTTTTTTCTCCTTTATTTATGCATAAAATTCTTTGATATTTTATATTTATCTATGGTTTAATATTGTTTACAATATAAATTGTATATTAATTAAAAATGAACAAAATTAAATATACTTTAGATTAACATTTTTTGAATAATAAGGATTTAAGCCCTGTAAGAGTATTTCAATGAGGATAAAACCTACCTGAAATTAAAGACCATTCAATGGCATGTTGACGTGCCGAGTTTAATCAAAATCATTTGAGTAATTTTTGAGAAAATCGAAAAAAGTTTTGTAATTGTAAAATAAACGCAATTGTATTTTTTATATGATTACTGTATGATCCATAATTTAATAATAGAAGGACATAATGAGGTTTAAAGAAATTTCACTGTTTATAATTAATTTAAAAGATAAAGTCAAGTCCAAGTTAATGTTTTGTTTAGATAAAGCCCTAGGTTAAGGATTGGTTCAGGAATAAATATGATATAATTAAAATGAACTATTATAGGGTTTGTGATATGGAGTTGAAAAAATTGAGATCATCATAAATTTCTCATATAAAGTGTGTTCGGCGAACAACTAGATGATTAGGTTAGTGTAATAGCTGTACAAACCAAGATGAGATGGTAACAAGAACAAGCAGAATGAGAAAAGTAAGAGGATTAGGTAACGTTAAAATTTACTTAATTTAATTGATTAAAACTTTATTTCACAGATAAACATTGGTCTTCATAACTTAGGTTTGCAAAATAGATTTTTTTTTTTTAATAATTTATTTATTGTTATTTACAACTGTATACACATATATACAACAAGTAAATTTGCTGTAGGTGACATAGTGACATGATAAAAAACATGTGGAGAATCTACCCACTGATAGAACTCCAATAACATTTCTAGAGGAGACTATCTCGAGGCCATCTTCTTTTCAGACGACTAGGAGGATTATTAGGTAATGAAGGAGAAGCCAGGTTAGAAACAAGTGGATTTGAGTGGTTGAGAAGTTTATTATGGAAGGAACGGTATCTGGTTCTGGCCAAATCGGCAACATATGGAACATTGAGGTCCTGATGGATGACTTGATTTGTGACAAAGTAAGGAGCATTAAGGATTTTGGACTGTAAGGATTGAATTCTGGAGGAATTTGACGGTTTAGTGGAGGCCCAAAGCTCAACTCCATATCTCCAGATTGGTCTTATTACAGTCATGTAGATCAGTCTTTTGTAATGTGTTGGAAATTTAAACCGTTTGTCTAGTAAGTTCTGTAATAGTCGAAATCGACGTGCAGTTTCTTGTGCTTTTAGTCTTGTATGAGGATTCCATGTCAGTCGTTTGTCGAGATGTTGTAGTCCTAAGTAACAAAATAGATTTTTAAATTTTAAAGACCTCAACATCACATTTGTTGCTGATTTGGCCTGAAATAGATATATCTCCTTTAAATCGAAAATCTATACCCATCTAAATCCAGTAGTTTTCAATTTCTCATCCTTAATATTCCTGATAATCCTCCGAGGCGTCTGAAAAGAAGTGGGCACGGGATCTTCTAATTTAAAGCAGAGTGGCTCTTTCCTAATATTATCATGTTTTTCTCAAAAAATTATCATATTTATTTATTTTATTTTATTATACAGTTTTAAATTTTAAAAAATCTAATAATCTTTGGCACAACATAAGCATTGTTCTTGACATATTCAGGATTAAGGTCTGATGATCTTGGTGGGCGTACAAAGGGATCAAGATTCTCAGCAATCTTTCGTGTAAAAACCTTTGTGTTATTTGCAATTTAGTACTAATTTCTGTTGCGCAAATATAGTTTAATGAAATCGGTTAATTTTTTTTTTAAAGACCCTATATGAAAAATGTATTAATTAAATGAGATATTAACGGTTTATTAGTTTAATAAGTATTAATCATACATAAATAATTTTAAGATGAGTCTCCTAGATTTTTCATCGAATTCAGCAAACGATCCGAAATCCACATTGTGACGGTAATTAAATTTTAAAGAAATTTAAACTAGTTCATCTTTTTTGTAAATCCAATTCTTCAGAACATTACTCTCGACTAAGTGAGCGGAAGACTGCTTTTGAAAGGAAAGATAGACAAGTCTTCCAAGTGATGTTGACAAGGCTAAGTATGTTTGCCGACCGTTTCAGTCGACGGCTATGCCTGTACGCCTTCATAGGGTTTATCTATGCCTCGCTATTTCAGAAACCAAACGATGAATTGTTTTTTCTTATGAAATGAATAAAAAATTTTATATCATTTATGTTAAAATATAGTATTTGTTTTTAACAGTAGAAATGATAACAAGTGAGACGCCAACATGAAATAGATACGTTTAGATTGTGGAATGGGGTTCAGTACGTTTTTAACATTTGGAAAACATTTATGGTTTCAGGATAAAAAAAAAGTTCGAATTTCGATACCACTTTTAATATATTATTATTGAAAACTTTTATTTATTGATAATATTACAATCTGCCACAAACATTGGCAATGGGTCTAGTGATAATTGTACGCTTTCATACA